>NC_053025.1:593469023-593750844 GCF_003073215.2 Triticum urartu
TATTCGGAGGAGGAAAGGCGCAAGGTCTTGAGTTATCGCTTACTTCCACTGGTACGCTTCAGTAATATGAGCTGTGATGCACTGCAGAAGGTCCTAAGATATGAAGATGTTGATATAGACCATGAGTACTTAACTAAGCATATTGCTGAGGTACTTCTACACAAAGCATACCCAAACCAGATGGAAGGTGCTCTTGCAGCAAACGTGACAACATGTTGGCAATTTGCTGAGCGAGCTTACGACTTCAAACTTGTGAGAGTGGTTGCTTTTAATCAACCCTGCCCACAGGTTACAGTTTACATGGATCTAAAGCGTGATGAGTGTTCCCGACTCTTCCCATCAGGAGGTATATGCACGCAAATTTTCCATCTCGCAGGGCACAAATTCTATCTCTTGGCAAACTGTAAAATGGTTGAGCAGGCAACATCGTACAGCTTTGCCCTATCATTAAATATTTTTGATGAGCCGGCAGGCTCAATATGTTTAGATATTGAGTTTGCTGCAAGGACAAAGCCGTTAGGAAAATTTGTGAGCAAGTACGGATATAAGAACACCATGACTGGTGATCGGTCGCAGGGATGCGGTGATCTTTTCGGAATGCCATGGTCGACGTTCATTGCTGATGACAGCCTCTTCATCGATGGCGTGCTATATCTGAGAGCCGACTTGACTCTGGTGGTGCAGCCTGAATTACAGACCTGATCTGATATCTCACTCAGCAGAGTTAATTGGGTAGTGTCTTTTGTGCAGTATCAGACGCTTCAGTCTGAAGGGCAATGAACAGACTAGCTGATGTACGTGGGCCGGCTGCTACTGCATTTACTTAGTAATATATGTGTGTGTTTGTGTGTTGCCTTTGTATGTCGTTGTTGCATGTTGTACCATACAGTTTATGTGGAGAAGCTTTCTCTGTGTTGGTCGTTGTCTTATAAGTGGTCTGTTGGATCCATGATGCAGTTGTAAGTGTCACAAAGTTCAATGGGATTTCAGTTATAATTTTGGATATTGTTGCTTGGCTGGGCATATGGGCAGTGTGGGCTGTTGGGTCGACGCTTGGTGCGGTCTTGTATAGCTATTTTTTGCTTCTGCTGGAATGTTTGGTGCCTGAATGTGAATGATGTAAGTAGATTGCACTTGTTCAGCTGGAAGCATTGGAGCGCGATGAGCTTCCTGGCCATTCGTTGTGGAAGCGAGGTCGATGTCCAGTGCTAGACGTTGCGCTATAGCTGACTGCAAAAAACTTGAGAGTTGATAACTGGCTTCATCTGGCTTATTATCCCCCAGTTCCTTAATATATAGTTGGTTTTCTAAAAATCAAGTTTCTTAAGCTTTGACAGGATTTATAGAGAAACCCATTCTAAAAAAATAGAAACATTTTTTAAACTAGAATACTGAATTTATACCGTGTAAAATTATATTTCGTCATGAATCTAATGATAATGATTTGGCATTCTAGAAATTGATAATTTTTCTATGAAGTTAGTGAAAGTATACAAATTTTGACTATAGAAAATCTAATGTGCACTATACTTTGATTCTTTGGAACGAAGTGAGTAGAGTTTCCTTACAACAGTGTCCATATATACTACTCTACGTCCATCCACTAGAAATGAATGAAACTGAAGCACCAAGACTCATCTACTCACTCCGTTCCTAAATATAAGTCTTTTCCGAGATTTCAATAAGGACTACATACAGATGTATATAGACATATTTTCATAGTTTAAAAAACTGAACCGGTTATCGAACCGGCAAGGCTGTCGGTTCTGGTTTATCGATCAGACCGCCGGTTCACCGGTTCGATTGTCGGCTTTCTAAGCAATGAATAATATATACTTTATCAATAAATACATCAATCAATAGATAAAGAATGTGTAATCACACATAGAGTAACTAGTAACTACTACTCCCTCCGTAAGGAAATATAAGAGCGTTCAGATCACTACTTTAGTGATCTAAATGCTCTTATATTTCTTTACCAAGGGAGTACATGTTAATATCTAATTCATGTATGTGATAAAAAATGTGTAGTTGTTGCCACGCGGAGCCGGAGCGGCAGGGTCGATGCACCAGGGCGCCGAGAAAGGGTGGTTGCGGAGGGGGGGGGGGTGCAACGTCTGATGAATTTGCCTCACTAGTAGAAAACAGGGCTTTCTTTCGCGCCAGATAAGCCCATTAGTCCCGGTTCAGTCACGAACCGGGACTAATGTGAGCATTGGTCCCGGTTCGTGCGGCTAAAGGCATTTGTCCCGATTCAAATGAGCCATTTAGTCCCGGTTTGAGACACGAACCGGGACTAAAGGGTGCGATGCCCTTTAGTCCCGGTTCGTGTCTCAAACCGGGACAAAAGGTCCCATTTTCAAACTCCACCCCCGGATCACCTTTTCAGTTTTGTAAAAAGCAAAAGAAAATGATAAAAACTTCAAAAAATAAAATCCTTCGAGATGTAGTTATATTACTACATCTACTAGTTAGAAAAATTAAAAAACTTAAATTTGGACATGTTTTGCAAAAAAGTGTCATGAAAAAGTAAAACGGCTATAACTTTTGTATACGACGTCGAAAAAAACCGTATAATATATCAAAATGTTCAACATGAAAATCCGCATCCGATTATATATGAAAGTTGTACAATATTGACATGGAACAATCAAAAATTATAGATACGCCGGAGACGTATCAATTTGCATTGTGAACAATCTCATAAAAATGAAGAATGGAATTTGATGTATTGACTGACATACCAGTAGTGACCTCAATGTCACGAAGCTTGGCCGCCCGCATAGCGCACCTTAGCTGCATGTCATCCACATCCGGCTGCTCCTGGAGACGACTGCTCATCCGCCGCCCCTTAGAAACAGGATCCGGTATCCCTCCATAAGCAATGACCTCCTCCTGCGTGACCCTGTTTGGGGTAGGGCCTCCTGCCCGGCCCCCAACAGAGCTCAACTGAACTAGAACACCGAAGAGTCACCAAGAGGCCTCGAAGCCTCCCGCGGCATCGGCCAATGCTCGAATCCCGGGGACGCCACGGGATCCCCACCAACCACGGGCGCAGCCGAAGCACCTGAAACAGGCGATGCCGCTGGATGTCGCGTCAAAGCGATGAAGGGCGAACAGGGCCCCTGGCCGCCAGCCCCAGCCGACCCTCCCACCAGGGTTGCCGTCGCTGGTGACGGCGCCACCGGAGGCGTCAGAGGGTGCATCGCCTGAGGGGGAGAAAGGGGTACGCAGGCCTCCTGCCCACATGCCCCTCCGAGGTCCGCCGGTCCCCCTCGGGAACCCATGGCCGCAGATCCTTCCCTGAGCCCCTTCAGCGGAGATGAAGAAGTCAAGGAAGAAGGCCGGACCATCTGCCCGCCTCCTCCCGCCACGGCGTCCAAAGCAGCCGCCACCTCCAACCTATGCAACGGAGATGAGGAAAGGGGCAATGGCGGCCTCCTGTCCACCGGCTCCACCCTGTCCATCCAGCACTATCAAAGACTCACACCCCACAGCCGCCGGCGGAAGATGTTCCGACGGGTCGTCCAAATCAACTCGATCCCTCCAAAGACGAGGAGGCGTGGAGAAAGCCCCCAAGGATCCAAGTTGCAGCATGTTGGTTGGAGCAGAAACCGGAGACTTCTCATTAGCAGGCTCTCCTGCTTTAGATGAAGTTGAAGTCCCTCTAGCCTTGTCACCATTTGTTCTGTGCACTATCATCCTGGTTCCCGAAGGCACCTCCACCCTCAGAAGTATCCATATGATGTACCTCCTCAAAGTCCTGAAATAAGTTTGGATCCTCATACTCGACATCCAGCAAATACACGATGCCCTCATGAGTCCATCTTACCACATCCGGCAAGAACTCAATGTTAGCAACACTTACAAGCAAACATGCCGCCCCATGAGCGCATATGAAGGGCATATCCACCTGTTCCGTCTTGCCAAGCAGGGATCCTAGGCTCCATGTGACCAAGAAATTATCCAGTGGTTCAGATGGTGCCCCCACAAAACGGACCCAAATCTGAGTCAACGGCGTATGATGTCTACTACACAACCTTCTTCTTGTAGACGTTGTTGGGCCTCCAAATGCAGAGGTTTGTAGGACAGTAGAAAATTTCCCTCAAGTGGATGACCTAAGATTTATCAATCCGTAGGAGGCGTAGGATGAAGATGGTCTCTCTCAAGCAATCCTGCAACCAAATAACAAAGAGTCTCTTGTGTCCCCAACACACCCAATACAATGGTAAATTGTATAGGTGCACTAGTTCGGTGAAGAGATGGTGATACAAGTGGTAGATGGATAGTATATAATGGTTTTTGTAATCTGAAAATATAAAAACAGCAAGGCAACTAAAGATAAAAGTGAGCGTAAACGGTATTGCAATGCTAGGAAACAAGGCCTAGGGTTCATACTTTCACTAGTGCAAGTTCTCTCAACAATAATAACATAATTGGATCACATAACTATCCCTCAACATGCAACAAAGAGTCACTCCAAAGTCACTAATAGCGGAGAACAAACGAAGAGATTATGGTAGGGTACGAAACCACCTCAAAGTTATTCTTTCCAATCAATCCGTTGGGCTATTCCTATAGGTGTCACAAACAGCCCTAGAGTTCGTACTAGAATAACACCTTAAGACACAAATCAATCAAAACCCTAATGTCACCTAGATGCTCCAATGTCACCTCAAGTATCCGTGGGTATGATTATACGATATGCATCACACAATCTCAGACTCATCTATTCAACCAATACATAGAACCTCAAAGAGTGCCCCAAAGTTTCTACCGAAGAATCACGACGAAAATGTGTGCCAACCCCTATGCATAGGTTCATGGGCGGAACCCGCAAGTTGATCACCAAAACATACATCAAGTGAATCACGTGATATCCCATTGTCACCACAGATACGCACGGCAAGACATACATCAAGTGTTCTCAAATCTTTAAAGACTCAATCCGATAAGAAAACTTCAAAGGGGAAACTCAATCCATTACAAGAGAGTAGAGGGGGGAGAAAACATCATAAGATCCAACTATAATAGCAAAGCTCGCGATACATCAAGACCGTAACACCTCAAGAACACGAGAGAAAGATCAAACACATAGCTACTGGTACATACCCTCAGCCCCGAGGGAGAACTACTCCCTCCTCGTCATGAAGAGCGTCGGGATGATGAAGATGGCCACCGGAGAGGGATTCCCCCCTCCGGCAGGGTGCCGGAACGGGTCTAGATTGGTTTTCGGTGGCTATGGAGGCTTCTGGCAGTAGAACTCCCGATCTATTGTGCTCTGATACGTCCATTTTGCATCATGCTTATATAGCAATATTTATTGCATTATGGGCTGTTATTTCACTTTATATCACAATACTTATGGCTATTCTCTCTTATTTTACAAGGTTTACATAAGGAGGGAGAATGCCGACAACTGCAATTCTGGTCTGGAAAAGGAGCAAATATTAGAGACCTATTCTGCGCAAATCCAGAAGTCCTAAAACTCCACGGAACGTCTTAAAAGAAATAAATAAAAATCCATGCCAAAGATGAAGGCCAGGGGGCCCACACCCTACTCACGAGGGTGGGGGGCGCGCCCCCCTAGGGCGCGCCCCCCTACCTCGTGGGCCCCCTGGTGGCTCTCCGATGCCCATCTTCTCCTATATGAGGTCTTTCTATGAGAAAAAAAGAAGAAGGAACTTTTCGGGATGAGACTCCGCCGCCACGAGGCGGAACCTTGGCGGATCCAATCTAGAGCTCCGGCAGAGCTGTTCTGCTGGGGAAACTTCCCTCCGGGAGGGGGAAATCATCACCATCGTCATCACCAACGCTCCTCTCATCGGGAGAGGGCAATCTCCATCAACATCTTCACCAGCACCATCTCATCTCCAAACCCTAGTTCATCTCTTGCATCCAATTCTTGTCTCAAAGTCCGGGATTGGTGCTAGTAGGTTGCTAGTAGTGTTGATTACTCCTTGTAGTTGATGCTAGTTGGTTTATTTGGTGGAAGATCATATGTTCAGATCCTATATGCATATTATTACCCCTCTGATTATGAACATGAATATGCTTTTTGAGTAATTACGTTCGTTCCTGAGGACAAGGGAGAAGTCTTGCTATGAGTAGTCATGTGAATTTGGTATTCGTTTGATATTTTGATAAGATGTATCTTGTCTAGACTCTAGTGGTGTTATGTGAACGTCGACTACATAACACTTCACCATTATTTGGGCCTAGAGGAAGGCATTGGGAAGTAATAAGTAGATGATGGGTTGCTAGAGTGACAGAAGCTTAAACCCTAGTTTATGCGTTGCTTCGTAAGGGGCTGATTTGGATCCATATGTTTCATGCTATGGTTAGGTTTACCTTAATAATTTTGTTGTAGTTGCGGATGCTTGCAATAGAGGTTAATCATAAGTGGGATGCTTGTTCAAGTAAGAACAGCACCCAAGCACCGGTCCACCCACATATCAAATTATCAAAGTATCGAACGCGAATCATATGAACGTGATGAAAACTAGCTTGACGATATCCCCATGTGTCCTCAGGAGCGCTTTTCCTATTATAAGAGTTTGTTTCGGCTTTTCCTTTTCTACAAAAGGATTGGGACATCTTGCTGCACTTTATTTACTTTTGTTACTTGTTGCTCGTTACAATTTATCCTATCACAAAACTATCTGTTACCACTTATTTCAGTACTTGCAGAGAATACCTTGCTGAAAACCGCTTATCATTTCCTTCTGCTCCTCGTTGGGTTCGACACTCTTACTTATCAAAAGGACTACAATAGATCCCCTATACTTGTGGGTCATCAAGACTCTTTTCTGGCGTCGTTGGTAGGTGGAATTTGGTAAGGAAAAATTTATATATTGTGCTGAAATTTACTGTCACTTGTTACTATGGAAAGTAATTCTCCGAGGGGCTTGTTCGGGGTATCTTCACCCCGTCCAGTAGAGCAAAGAGTTGCTCCTCAACCTACTGAACCTATTGAAAATGAAATTCCTTATGAGTATCCTTCGGGTATGATAGAAAAACTGCTAGCTAATCCTTTTACAGGAGATGGAACAAAGCATCCTGATGAGCACTTAATATATGTGGATGAAGTTTGTGGATTATTTAAGCTTGCAGGTATACCCGATGATGTTGCTAAGAAGAAGGTCTTCCCTTTATCTTTGAAGGGAGATGCATTGATATGGTATAGGCTATGTGATGATATGAGATCATGGGACTATAAAAGATTGAAGTTGGAATTTCATCAAAAGTATTACCCTATGCATCTTGTTCATCGTGATCGCAATTATATATATAATTTATGGCCTTGCGAAGGAGAAAGCATCGCTCAAGCTTGGGGGAGGCTTAAATCAATGTTATATTCATGCCCCAATCATGAGCTCCCGAGAGAAATAATTATTCAAAATTTATATGCTCGGCTTTCTGATAACAATCGCACCATGCTTGATACTTCTTGTGCTGGCTCTTTTATGATGAAGACTATTGAATTCAGATGGAATTTATTGGATAGAATTAAACGCAACTCTGAAGATTGGGACCCCGACGAAGGTAAGGAGTCAGGTATGACACCTAAGTTTGATTGTGTTAAATCTTTTATGGACACCGATATTTTCCGTAAGTTTAACACTAAATATGGACTTGACTCTGAGATAGTAGCTTCTTTCTGTGAATCTTTTGCTACTTATGTTGATCTCCCTAAGGAGAAGTGGTTTAAATATCATTCTCCCATAGAAGTAAAAGTAGCTGCACCTATTAAAGTTGAAGAAAAGACTGTCACTTATAATGATCCTATTGTTCCTACTTCTTATATTGAGAAACCACCTTTCCCTGTTAGAATAAAGGATCATGCTAAAGCTTCAACAGTTGTTCGTAAAAGCAATATTAGAACTTATACACCTCCTGAGCAAGTTAAAGTAGAACCTAATATTGCTATTGTTAAAGATCTCTTGTCTGATAATATTGATGGGCATGTTATTCAGTTCGAAGGTGAAACTGCTAGAATTGCTAAACCTTGTGATAAAGATAAACATAGACCTGTGGTAGGCGTGCCTGTTATTTCTTTTAAAATACGAGATCATTGTTATCATGGCTTATGTGATATGGGTGCTAGTGCTAGTGTTATACCTTATGACTTGTATGAAGAAATTAAGAATGAAATTGCACCTGCTGAGTTAGAAGATATTGATGTCACAATTAAACTTGCCAATAGAGATACTATTTCAGCAATGGGAATTGTTAGAGATGTTGAAGTCTTGTGTGGGAAAACTAAATATCCCGCTGATTTTCTTGTTCTTACCTCTCCGCAAGATAGCTATTGTCCCATTATATTTGGTAGACCCTTCTTAAATACTGTCAATGCTACCATAGATTGCACTAAGAATGTTGTTACTGTTGGCTTGGATGATATGGTTCATGAGTTTAACTTCTCTAAATTCAATAAACAACATCGTGAGGAAGAATTACCTAGTAATGATGAAATTATTGGTCTTGCTTCTATTGCCGTACCTCCTAGTGATCCTTTAGAACACTATTTGATAGACCATGAAAATGATATGTTCATGAATGAAAGAAGGGAAATAGATGAAGTATTCTTTAAATAGGAACCTATTCTGCAACACAATTTGCCTATTGAAATCTTAGGGGATCCTCCTCCACCCAAGGGTGATCCCGTGTTTGAGCTTAAACCTTTGCCTGATAATCTTAAATATGCTTATCTTGATGAAAATAAGATATATCCTGTTATTATTAGTGCTAACCTTTCAGAGCATGAAGAAGAAAGATTATTGAAAACTCTAAAGAAGCATCGTGCTGCTATTGGATATACTCTTGATGATCTTAAGGGCATTAGTCCCACTCTATGTCAACACAAAATAAATTTGGAAGCAGATGCCAAACCAGTTCGTGATCCTCAACGATGTCTGAATCCTAAAATGAAAGAAGTGGTAAGAAAAGAAATACTAAAGCTTCTGGAGGCAGGTATAATCTATCCTGTTACTGATAGTGAGTGGGTAAGTCCTGTCCATTGTGTCCCTAAGAAGGGAGGTATTACTGTTGTTCCTAATGATAAAGATGAATTGATTCCACAAAGAATTATCACAGGTTATAGGATGGTAATTGATTTTCGCAAATTAAATAAAGCTACTAAGAAAGATCATAACCCCTTACCTTTTATTGATCAAATGCTAGAAAGATTATGCAAACATACACACTATTGCTTTCTAGATGGTTATTCTGGTTTCTCTCAAATACCTGTGTCGGCTAGAGATCAATCAAAGACTACTTTTACATGCCCTTTTGGTACTTTTGCTTATAGACACATGCCTTTTGGTTTATGTAATGCACCTGCTACCTTTCAAAGATGCATGATGGCTATATTCTCTGACTTTTGTGAAAAGATTTGTGAGGTTTTCATGGACGACTTTTCCGTCTATGGTTCCTCTTTTGATGATTGCTTGAGCAATCTTGATCGAGTTTTGCAGAGATGTGAAGAAACTAATCTTGTCTTGAATTGGGAAAAGTGCCACTTTATGGTTAATGAAGGTATTGTCTTGGGGCACAACGTTTCTGAAAGAGGTATTGAAGTTGATAAAGCCAATGTTGATGCTATTGAAAAGATGCCATGTCCCAAGGACATCAAAGGTATAAGAAGTTTCCTTGGTCATGCCAGATTTTACAGGAGGTTCATTAAGGAATTCTCAAAAATTTCTCGGCCTCTGACTAATTTATTGCAAAAAGATATACCATTTGTCTTTGATAATGATTGTGTAGAAGCATTTGAAATATTTAAGAAAGCATTAGTCTCTGCACCTGTTGTTCAGCCACCTGATTGGAACCTACCATTTGAAATTATGTGTGATGCTAGTGATTATGCTGTAGGTGCTGTTCTAGGGCAAAGAGTTGATAAGAAATTAAATGTTATTCATTATGCTAGTAAGACTCTAGACAATGCTCAAAAAAATTATGCTACTACTGAAAAAGAGCTTTTAGCAGTTGTATTTGCTTGTGATAAGTTCAGATCTTATATTGTTGATTCTAAAGTAACTATTCAAACTGATCATGCTGCTATTAAATATCTTATGGAAAAGAAAGATGCTAAACCTAGACTTATTATATGGGTTCTCTTGCTACAAGAATTTGATTAGCATATTGTTGATAGAAAGGGAGCTGAGAACCCCGTTGCAGACAACTTATCTAGGTTAGAAAATATTCTTGATGACCCACTACCTATTAATGATAGCTTTCTTGAT
Source organism: Triticum urartu (assembly GCF_003073215.2). Classification (NCBI taxonomy): domain Eukaryota; kingdom Viridiplantae; phylum Streptophyta; class Magnoliopsida; order Poales; family Poaceae; genus Triticum; species Triticum urartu. The sequence goes on from NC_053025.1 coordinate 593,479,268, forward strand.
GAACAATTAAATGTTATAAGTACTTCTCGTAGTACTCCATGGTATGCTGATTATGCTAATTATATTGTTGCTAAATTTATACCACCTAACTTCACATACCAACAAAAGAAAAAGTTCTTCTATGATTTGAGACATTACTTTTGGGATGACCCACATCTTTATAAAGAAGGAGTAGATGGTGTTATTAGACGTTGTGTACCTAAGCATGAACAGGAACAAATCCTACGCAAGTGCCATTCCGAGTCTTATGGAGGACACCACGCTGGAGATAGAACTGCACATAAGGTATTGCAATCTGGTTTTTATTGGCCTACTCTCTTCAAGGATGCCCGTAAGTTTGTCTTGTCTTGTGATGAATGTCAAAGAATTGGTAATATTAGTAGACGTCAAGAAATGCCTAAGAATTATTCTCTTGTTATTGAATTGTTTGATGTTTGGGGCTTTGACTATATGGGACCTTTTCCTGCCTCTAATGGATACACACATATTCTAGTTGCTGTTGATTACGTTACTAAGTCGGTAGAAGCTATTCCAACTAGTAGTGCTGATCATAACACTTCTATTAAAATTCTTAAGGAAGTTATTTTCCCGAGGTTTGGAGTCCCTACATATTTAATGACTGATGGTGGTTCACACTTTATTCATGGTGCTTTCCGTAAAATGCTTGCTAAATATGATGTTAATCATAGAATTGCATCTCCTTATCACCCACAGTCTAGTGGTCAAGTAGAGTTGAGCAATAGAGAGCTCAAATTAATTTTGCAAAAAACTGTTAATAGGTCTAGAAAGAATTGGTTCAAGAAACTTGATGATGCATTATGGGCTTATAGAACTGCATACAAAAATCCTATGGGTATGTCTCCATATAAAATGGTTTATGGAAAAGCATGTGACTTACCTCTCGAACTAGAACATAAGGCATATTGGGCTATTAAAGAGCTCAGCTATGATTTTAAACTTGCCGGTGAGAAGAGGTTCTTTGATATTAGCTCACTTGATGAATGGAGAACCCAAGCTTATGAAAATGCCAAGTTGTTTAAAGAAAAAGTTAAAAGATGGCATGACAAAATGATACAAAAGCGTGAGTTTAATGTAGGTGATTATGTACTGCTATACAACTCTCGTTTAAGATTTTTTGCAGGAAAACTTCTCTCTAAATGGGAAGGCCCCTATGTTATCGAAGAGGTCTATCATTCCGGTGCCATAAAAATCAACAACTTCGAAGGCACAAATCCGAAGGTGGTAAACGGTCAAAGAATCAAACATTATATCTCAGGTAATCCCATAAATGTTGAAACCAATATTATTGAAACCGTAACCCCTGAGGAATACATAAGGGACACTTTCCGGAACGTTTCAGACTCCAAAAAGGAATAGGTATGTGGTACGGTAATTAAACCGACTCCAAAACAAATTTTAAGGCAATATTTCTCCGTTTCGGAATATTTAGAAAAATAGAAAAATAAGTAGCAGTCAGGGAAGTGTTGGAAATATGCCCTAGAGGCAATAATAAATTAGTTATTATTATATTTCCTTGTTCATGATAACCGTTTATTATCCATGCTAGAATTGTATTGATAGGAAACTCAGATACATGTGTGGATACATAGACAACACCATGTCCCTAGTAAGCCTCTAGTTGACTAGCTCGTTGATCAATAGATGGTTACGGTTTCCTGACCATGGACATTGGATGCCGTTGATAACGGGATCACATCATTGGGAGAATGATGTGATGGACAAGACCCAATCCTAAGCCTAGCACAAAGATCGTGTAGTTCGTATGCTAAAGCTTTTTCTAATGTCAAGTATCATTTCCTTAGACCATGAGATTGTGCAACTCCCAGATACCGTAGGAATACTTTGGGTGTGCCAAATGTCACAACGTAACTGGGTGGCTATAAAGGTACACTACAGGTATCTCCGAAAGTGTCTGTTGGGTTGGCACGAATCAAGACTGGGATTTGTCACTCCGTGTAAATGGAGAGGTATCTCTGGGCCCACTCGGTAGGACATCATCATAAGGTGCACAATGTGATCAAGGAGTTGATCATGGGATGATGTGTTACGGAACGAGTAAAGAGACTTGCCGGTAACGAGATTGAAAAAGGTATCGGGATACCGACGATCGAATCTCGGGCAAGTACAATACCACTAGACAAAGGGAATTGTATACGGGATTGATCGAATCCTCGACATCGTGGTTCATCCGATGAGATCATCATGGAACATTTGGGAACCAACATGGGTATCCAGATCCCGCTGTTGGTTATTGACCGGAGAACGTCTCGGTCATGTCTGCATGGTTCCCGAACCCGTAGGGTCTACACACTTAAGGTTCGATGATGCTAGGGTTATAAAGGAAGTTTTTATGTGGTTACCGAATGTTGTTCAGAGTCCCGGATGAGATCCTGGACGTCACGAGGAGTTCCGGAATGGTCCGGAGGTAAAGATTGATATATAGGAAGTATGGTTTTTGGCCACCGGAAGTGTTCCGGGCATCGCCGGTAGTGTACCGGGACCACTGGAGGGGTCCGGGGGTCCACCGGGAGGGGCCACGGGCCCCGGAGGCATACATGGGCCAATAGTGGGAAGGGACCAGCCCCTAGGTGGGCTGGGGCGCCTCCCACCAAGGCCCAAGGCGCCTCCTAGAGGGGAGGGGGGCAAACCCTAGGGCAGATGGGCCTTAAGGCCCACCCTAGGTGCGCCCCCCCTCTCTCCCCCTTGGCCGCAACCCTAGATGGGTTTGGGGGCAGCCGCCACCCCTAGAGAGGCAACCCTAGATGGGGGCACAGCCCCTCCCCTTCCCCTATATATACTTGAGGTATTGGGGGCTGCAAGACACACGATTTGATCTCTCCCTGGCGCAGCCCTACCTCTCTCCTCCTCGTCTCTTGCGGTGCTTGGCGAAGCCCTGCTGGAGTACCACGCTCCTCCACCACCACCACGCCGTTGTGCTGCTGCTGGATGGAGTCTTCCTCAACCTCTCCCTCTCTCCTTGCTGGATCAAGGCATGGGAGACGTCACCGGGCTGTACGTGTGTTGAACGAGGAGGTGCCGTCCATTCGGCACTAGGATCTCCGGTGATTTGGATCACGACGAGTACGACTCCTTCAACCCCGTTCTCTTGAACGCTTCCGCATAGCGATCTACAAGGGTATGTAGATGCACTCTCCTTCCCCTCGTTGCTGGTTTCTCCATAGATAGATCTTGGTGACACATAGGAAAATTTTGAATTTCTGCTACGTTCCCCAACAGGAAGGACACGAGGGCCCCACGAGGGTGGTGTGCGCGCCCTACCCCCCTGGGCGCACCCCCTACCTCGTGAGCACCTCGTGTGCCTTCCGGACTCCGTTTTCTTGCACGTTACGTATTTTGGTCGATAAAAATTCATTATATAATCTCCCGGAGGTTTTGACTCCCGTATCAGGCAAACCTCCTCTGTTCTTGTTTCGGCTGTTTTCTGTCAGGGTTTTCCAGGCTAGGCATCATGTCGTCTCCCTCCTCCAACAATGGTGACAACGATGCTTGGCTAATGAAGATAGATCTGAAGAGGGAAGAACCCACGAGGGTCAACAAGGATGAAAGGATCAAGAAGGCCACAGAGGATCAAGCTCCCGCAGCAAAAGACACCCTCCAACTTGATCATAACCTTCTTACCCCAACTGAGATCAAAGCTTTCAAGATGATTGAGTTAGCTCATGTACAAAACAAGTATCTCACACAAGAAAATATTTTGTTGAAGGAGCATATTGTCGCACTCAAGGGCATTATTCGCAAGCTGGAGGACCTCTTACGCTCGATGTGCGATTATCCGACGCCTCCACCTTCTTCACCAACCAAGGAGACATAATCACATGGGTATGGGCACTCCCCTTGGCAACTGCCAAGCTTGGGGGAGGTGCCCCGGTATCGTATCACAATCACAACTCTTATCTTTACCGTTTTTCTTAGTTCGATCCTATTAGTAGTATCTTGATCTAGTAGAATAAAGTTTATGGCATGATCTAGTTTTGAGTTTCGCTTTATGATCTCTCTATGTAATCGAGTCTGTGAGCTATATATAATTAAGATTAGTGTTGAGTCAAGGGCTTGATTATTTTGCCATGATCTTGGGTGAACAAAAGAAAAGAGAAAAAGAATAAAAAGAAACAAAAAGTTCATATTGATCTTATTGAGAGTAATGACTTCACATAGAAAGAGTATGATGATTAAAAGTTGTTGGGAGTTGGCAGACATAGCTTTGGTCATTGTTGCAATTAATAGGAAGTAATAAGGAAAGAGAGGTTTTCACATATAGATATATTATCATTGACATCTTTTATGATTGGGAGCACTCATTAAAATATGACATGCTAAAGAGTTGATGTTGGACAAGGAAGACAACGTAATGAGTTATGTATTTCTTATATCTGAGATAAAGTATGTTGTCATGGATCGTCTAACTTGTTGAGCTTGCCTTTCCCTCTCGTGCTAGCCAAATCCTCAGCACTAAGTAGAAATACTACTTGTGCTTCCAAAATCCCTAAACCAGTTTTGCCATGAGAGTCCACCATATCTACCTATGGATTGAGTAAGATCCTTCAAGTAAGTTTTCATCGGTGCAAAGTAATAAAAATTGCTCTAAATATGTATGATTGATTGGTGTGGGAGAAATAAGCTTTATACGATCTTGTGATGTGGAAGTAATAAAAGCGATGGACTGCATAATAAAGGTTCATATCACAAGGGGCAATATAAAGTGACGTTCTTTCGCATTGAGATTTTATATATCCAACCATAAAAGCGCATGGCAATCTCTGCTTCCCTCTGCGAAGGGCTTATCCTTTATTATTACCTTCTACCTTCTGCAAGAGTCATGGTGATCTTCACCTTTTCTTTTTCATTTTATCCTTTGGCAAGCTCAGCATGTTGGAAAGAACATGATATATATATCTAATTGGATGAAGGGGATCATGAACCATTATTGTTGACATTACCCTTGAGGTAAAAGGTTGTGGGGCAAAACTATAAGCCCCTATCTTTCTCTGTGTCCGATTAAAACTTCGTAACCACAAGTATCACGTGAGTGTTAGCAATTATGGAGGACTAAATGATAGTTGACTATGTGGACTTGCTTTTTAGCTCTGACATAGACTCTTTCCGATGTTATGATAAATTGCAATTGCTTCAATGACTGAGATTATAGTTTTTTGGAGCCCAATAAGGTTTATGATTTATGCTTTTGCATTGTGAATAGTTCATCACTTGAACATAAGTAATCATATGACAAAATCTATATATGTTGCTGTTATGAGAATAATCATGATGCCTTCATGTCCGTATTTTATTTTTATCGACGCCTCTACCTCTAAACGTGAGGACATATTTATTGTTATCGGCTTTTCGCTTGAGGACAAGCGAGGTCTAAGCTTGGGGGAGTTGATACGTCCATTTTGCATCATGCTTCTATATCAATATTTACTGCATTATGGACTATTATTTCACTTTATATCACAATACTTATGGCTATTCTCTCTTATTTTACAAGGTTTACATAAGGAGGGAGAATGCCAGCAGTTGGAATTCTGGTCTGGAAAAGGAGCAAATATTAGAGACCTATTCTGCGCAACTCCAAAAGTCCTGAAACTCCATGGAACATCTTAAAAGAAATAAAGAAAAATCCACGCCAAAGATGAAGGCCAGGGGCCCACACCCTGCTCACGAGGGTGGGGGGTGCGCCCCCCTACCTCATGGGCCCCCTGGTGGCTCTCCGACGCCCATCTTCTCCTATATGTGGTCTTTTGATGAGAAAAAAGAAGAAGGAACTTTTCGGGACGAGACTCCGCCGCCACGAGGCGGAACCTTGGCGGATCCAATCTAGAGCTCCGGCAGAGCAGTTCTGCTGGGGAAACATCCCTCCGAGAGGGGGAAATCATCACCATCGTCATCACCAACGCTCCTCTCATCGGGAGAGAGCAATCTCCATCAACATCTTCACCAGCACCATCTCATCTCCAAACCCTAGTTCATCTATTGTATCCAATTCTTGTCTCAAAGTCCGGGATTGGTGCTAGTAGGTTGCTAGTAGTGTTGATTACTCCTTGTAGTTGATGCTAGTTGGTTTATTTGGTGGAAGATCATATGTTCAGATCCTATATGCATATTATTACCCCTCTGATTATGAACATGAATATGCTTTGTGAGTAATTACGTTCGTTCCTGAGGACAAGGGAGAAGTCTTGCTATGAGTAGTCATGTGAATTTGGTATTCGTTTGATATTTTGATAAGATGTATGTTGTCTATCCTCTAGTGGTGTTATGTGAACGTCGACTACATAACACTTCACCATTCTTTGGGCCTAGGGGAAGGCATTGGGAAGTAATAAGTAGATGATGGGTTGCTAGAGTGACAGAAGCTTAAACCCTAGTTTATGCGTTGCTTCGTAAGGGGCTGATTTGGATCCATATGTTTCATGCTATGGTTGGGTTTACCTTAATACTTTTGTTGTAGTTGCGGATGCTTGCAATAGAGGTTAATCATAAGTGGGATGCTTGTTCAAGTAAGAACAGCACCCAAGCACCGGTCCACCCACATATCAAATTATCAAAGTATCGAACGCGAATCATATGAATGTGATGAAAACTAGCTTGACGATATTCCCATGTGTCCTCGGGAGCGCTTTTCCTATTATAAGAGTTTCTTTCAGCTTGTCCTTTGCTACAAAAGGATTGGGCCATCTTGCTGCACTTTATTTACTTTTGTTACTTGTTGCTCGTTACAATTTATCCTATCACAAAACTATATGTTACCACTTATTTCAGTACTTGCAGAGAATACCTTGCTGAAAACCGCTTATCATTTCCTTCTGCTCCTCGTTGGGTTCGACACTCTTACTTATCGAAAGGACTATGATAGATCCCCTATACTTGTGGGTCATCATGCTCCTCGGTAGTTTTAGGGTATATGGGTATATATAGGAGGAAGAAGTACGTTAGGGGAGCCACGTGGGGCCCACGAGGGTGGAGGGCGCGCCCCCTGCCTCGTGGCTTCCTCGTTGCTTTCTTGACGTGGACTCCAAGTCTCCCGGGTTGCTTTCCTTCCAAAAATAACTTCTCCAGAAGGTTTCATTCTGTTTCGACTCTGTTTGATATTCCTTTTCTTCGAAACACTGAAACAAGGGAAAAACAGGAAATGGCACTGGGCTCCGGGTCAATAGGTTAGTCCCAAAAATAATATAAAAGTGGGTAATAAAGCCCAATAATGTCCAAAATAGAAGATAATATAGCATGGAGCAATCAAAAATTATAGATATGTTGGAGACGTATCAGCATCCCCAAGCTAAATTCTTGCTCGTCCTCGAGTAGGTAAATGATAAAAACAGAATTTTTGATGCAGAGTGCTACTTACCATAATTTCAATGTAATTCTTCTTATTTGTGGTATGAATATTCAGATCCGAAAGATTCAAGATAAAAGTTCATATTGACATAAAAATAATAATACTTCAAGCATACTAACTATGCAATTATGCCCTCTCAAAATAACATGGCCAAAGAAAGTTCATCCCTACAAAATCATATAGTTTAGTCATGCTTCATTTTCGTCACACAAGAATGCTCTCATCATGGACAACCCCGATAACAAGCCAACCAATTGTTTCATACTTTAGTAATCTCAAACTTTTTTCAACTTTCATGCAATACATGAGCGTGAGCCATGGATATAGCACTATGGGTGGAATAGAATATAATGAGGGGGTTATGTGGAGAATACAAAAATGAGAAAGTCTCACATTGACGCGGCTAATCAATGGGCTAGGGAGATGCCCATCAATTGATGTCAATGCAAGGAGTAGGGATTGCCATGCAACAGATGCACTAGAGATATAAATGTATGAAAGCTCAACAAAAGAAACTAAGTGGGTGTGCATCCAACTTGCTTGCTCACGAAGACCTAGGGCACTTGAGGAGCATTGTTGGAATATACAAGCCAAGTTCTATAATGAAAATTTCCCAATAGTATATGAAAGTGACAACATAAGAGACTCTCTATCATGAAGATCTTGGTGCTACTTTGAAGCACAAGCGTGGTAAAAGGATAGTAACATTGTCCCTTTTATTTTTTTATTTTTTTATTTGGCCTTTTTTTCTTTTTTTCTTTGGCATTTTTTTGACTTTTTTTGGCCCTTTTTTTTCTGGACAATGGTCTATTAATAATGATCATCACACTTCTATTTATTTACAACTCAAAGTTTACAACTCCATACTAGAACAAGATATGACTCTATATGAATGCCTCCGGCGGTGTACCGGGATTGCGATGAATCAAGAGCGACATGTATGAAAAATTATGAACGGTGGCTTTGCCACAAATACGATGTCAACTACATGATCATGCAAAGCAATATGACAATGATGATGCGTGTCATAATAAACGGAACGGTGGAAAGTTGCATGGCAATATATCTCGGAATGGCTATGGAAATGCCATAATAGGTAGGTATGGTGGCTGTTTTGAGGAAGATATAAGGAGGTTTATGTGTGACAGAGCGTATCATATCACGGGGTTTGTATGCACCGGCGAAGTTTGCACCAACTCTCAATGTGAGAAAGGGCAATGCACGGTACCGAAGAGGCTAGCAATGATGGAAGGGTGAGAGTGCGTATAATCCATGGACTCAACATTAGTCATAAAGAACTCACATAATTATTGAAAAAAATCTACAAGTCATCGAAAACCAAGCATTACGCGCATGCTCCTAGGGGGGTAGATTGGTAGGAAAAGACCATCGCTCGTCCCCGACCGCCACTCATAAGGAAGACAATCAAATAACACCTCATGATTTAAATTTTTTACACAATGTTTACCATACGTGCATGCTACGGGACTTGCAAACTTCAACACAAGTATTCCTCAAATTCAAAACTACCCAACTAGCACAACTTTGATATCACTATCTCCATATCTCAAAACAATCATCAAGTATCAAACTTCTCTTAGTATTCAATGCACTTATATGAAAGTTTTTATTATATCCCTCTTGGATGCCCATCATATTAGGACTAGTTTCATACCAAAGCAAACTACCATGCTGTTCTAAAGACTCTCAAAATAATATAAGTGAAGCACGAGAGTTCATCTATTTCTTGAAAATAAAAGCACCACCGTGCTCTAAAAAGATATAAGTGAAGTACTAGAGCAAATGACAAACTACTCCGAAAGATATAAGTGAAGATCAATGAGTAGTCGAATAATTATGCAACTATGTGAAGACTCTCTAACATTTAAGAATTTCAGATCTTGGTATTTTATTCAAACAGCAAGCAAAACTAAATAAAATAAAATGACGCTCCAACAAAACACATATCATGTGGCGAATAAAAATATAGCTCCAAGTAAAGTTACCGATGAACGAAGACGAAAGAAGGGATGCCATCCGGGGCATCCCCAAGCTTAGGCTTTTGGTTGTCCTTGAACATTACCTTGTGGTGCCTTGGGCATACCCAAGCTTAGGCTCTGGCCACTCCTTATTCCATAGTCCATCGAATCTTTACCCAAAACTTGAAAACTTCACAACACAAAACTTAACGGAAAACTCGTAAGTTCTGTTAGCGAAAGAAAACAAAACACCACTTCAAGGTACTGTAATGAACTCATTCTTTATTTATATTGGTGTAATATCTACTTTATTCCAACTTATCTATGGTTCATACCCTCCGATACTACTCATAGATTCATCAAAATAAGCAAACAACACATAGAAAACAGAATCTGTCAAAAACAGAACAGTCTATAGTAATCTGTATCAAACGTATACTTCTGGAACTAATAAAATTCTCAAATAAATTGGTGGACCTGAGTAATTTTTCTATTAATATTCTTCAAAAATAATTAACTAAATATAACCCTCCAATAAAACATGGCAGCAATTCTCGTGAGCGCTAAAGTTTCTGTTTTTTACAGCATGATCGCAAAGACTTTCCCCAAGTCTTCCCAAAGGTTCTACTTGGCACAAACACTAATTAAAAGCATAAAACCACATCTAAAAAGAGTCTAGATTAATTTTTTATTACTAAACAGGAACAAAAAGCAAGGAACGAAAATAAAATTGGGTTGCCTCCCAACAAGCGCTATCGTTTAACGCCCCTAGCTAGGCATGATGATTTCAATGATGCTCACATAAAAGATAAGAATTGAAACATAAAGAGAGCATCATAAAGAATATGACTAGCCCATTTAAGTCTAACCCACTTCCTATGCATAGGGATTTTGTGAGCAAATAACTTATGAGAACAATAATCAACTAGCATAGGAAGGCAAAACAAGCATAACTTTGAAACTTTAAGCACAAAGAGAGGAAAATTGATATTATTGCAATTCCTACAAGCATATATTCCTCCCTCATAATAATTTTCAGTAGCATCATGAATGAATTCAACAATATAACCAGCACCTAAAGCATTCTTTTCATGATCTACAAGCATAGAAATTTTATTACTCTCCACATAAGCAAAATTCTTCTCATGAATAGTAGTGGGAGCAAACTCAACAAAATAACTATCATGTGAGGCATAATCCAATTGAAAACTAAAATCATGATGACAAGTTTCATGGTTATCATTATTCTTTATAGCATACAAGTCATCACAATAATCATCATAAATAGCAACTTTGTTCTCATAATCAATTGGAACCTCTTCCAAAATAGTGGATTCATCACTAAATAAAGTCATGACCTCTCCAAATCCCTTTCATCAATATAATCATCAAAAATAGGAGGCATGATTTCATCATAATAAATTTGCTCATCAAAACTTGGGGGAGAAAAAAAATATCATCTTCATGAAACATAGCTTCCCCAAGCTTGTGGCTTTGCATATCATTAGCATCATGGATATTCAAGGAATTCATACTAACAACATTGCAATCATGCTCATCATTCAAATATTTAGTGCCAAACATATTAATGCATTCTTCTTCTAATACTTTGGCACAATTTTCCTTTCCATCATACTCACGAAAGATATTAAAAAGATGAAGCGTATGAGGCAAACTTAATTCCATTTTTTTGTAGTTTTGTTTGATAAACTAAACTAGTGATAAAACAAGAAACAAAAAGATTCGATTGCAAGATCTAAAGATATACCTTCAAGCACTCACCTCCCCGGCAATGCGCCAGAAAAGAGCTTGATGTCTACTACACAACCTTCTTCTTGTAGACGTTGTTGGGCCTCCAAGTGCAGAGGTTTGTAGGACAGTAGCAAATTTCCCTCAAGTGGATGACCTAAGGTTTATCAATCCGTAGGAGGCGTAGGATGAAGATGGTCTCTCTCAAGCAACCCTGCAACCAAATAACAAAGAGTCTCTTGTGTCCCCAACACACCCAATACAATGGTAAATTGTATAGGTGCACTAGTTCGGCGAAGAGATGGTCATACAAGTGGTATATGGATAGTAGATAACGGTTTTTGTAATCTGAAAATATAAAAACAGCAAGGTAACTAAGATAAAAGTGAGCGTAAACGGTATTGCAATGCTAGGAAACAAGGCCTAGGGTTCATACTTTCACTAGTGCAAGTTCTCTCAACAATAATAACATAATTGGATCACATAACTATCCCTCAGCATGCAACAAAGAGTCACTCCAAAGTCACTAATAGCGGAGAACAAACGAAGAGATTATGGTAGGGTACGAAACCACCTCAAAGTTATTCTTTCCAATCAATCTGTTGGGCTATTCCTATAGGTGTCACAAACATCCCTAGAGTTTGTACTAGAATAACACCTTAAGACACAAATCAACCAAAACCCTAATGTCACCTAGATACTCCAATGTCACCTCAAGTATCCGTGGGTATGATTATACGATATGCATCACACAATCTCAGATTCATCTATTCAACCAACACATAGAACCTCAAAGAGTGCCCCAAAGTTTCTACCGAAGAATCACGAAGAAAACGTGTGCCAACCCCTATGCATAGGTTCATGGGTGGAACCCGCAAGTTGATCACCAAAACATACATCAAGTGAATCACGTGATATCCCATTGTCACCACAGATACGCACGGCAAGACATACATCAAGTGTTCTCAAATCTTTGAAGACTCAATCCGATAAGAAAACTTTAAAGGGGAAACTCAATCCATTACAAGAGAGTAGAGGGGGGAGAAAACATCATAAGATCCAACTATAATAGCAAAGCTCGCGATACATCAAGATCGTAATACCTCAAAAACACAGAGAGAGATCAAACACATAGCTACTGGTACATACCCTCAGCCCCGAGGGAGAACTACTCCCTCCTCGTCATGGAGAGTGCCGGGATGATGAAGATGGCCATCGGAGAGGGATTCCCCCTCCGACAGGGTGCCGGAACGGGTCTAGATTGGTTTTCGGTGGCTATGGAGGCTTCTGGCGGCGGAACTCCCGATCTATTGTGCTCCCCGATAGTTTTAGGGTGTATGGGTATATATAGGAGGAAGAAGTACGTCAGGGGAGCCACAAGGGGCCCACGAGGGTGGAGGGCGCGCCTAGGGGGGTGGGCGCCCCCCCTGCCTCGTGGCTTCCTCGTTGCTTTCCTGACCTGGACTCCAAGTCTCCCGGGTTGCTTTCCTTCCAAAAATAACTTCTCTAGAAGGTTTCATTCCGTTTCGACTCCGTTTGATATTCCTTTTCTTCGAAAGACTGAAACAAGGGAAAAAATAGGAACTGGCACTGGGCTCTGGGTCAATAGGTTAGTCCCAAAAATAATATAAAAGTGGATAATAAAGCCCAATAATGTCCAAAACAGAAGATAATATAGCATGGAGCAATAAAAAATTATAGATACGTTGGAGACGTATCAGCGTACCCTGAGGCTCCTTCTTTTTCCACTCATCAAACTGCAACACAAAACTTGTTCCAGTGACTCTACACATGCCAAATTTGAGGATTCTCAACTGATCCTCTTTAGAAGGAAACTCCACTTTGTAAGTCTGATATGTTAACTTCAGCAAAGACCACTGAAAATTACCCGGTGCCAACTCCCGTAACTGCTGAATAATTTGAGCTTCAGTCAGAGGGCCATGAACCACCTTCACCACACCTGGGAAGGAAGTTTCAATCACGGGTGTCACAGGTGCCACATTTCACTGGTAGAAAAAGGGCCTGTAGTCCCGGTTCGTAAGGGCCTTTAGTCCCGGTTCCGGAACCGGGACTAAAGTGTCGGTACTAATACCTCCCCCCTTTAGTCCCCCTTTAGTCCAGAACCGAGACTAAAGGCCCTCCATGTGGGCAGTGCGCAGAGCCTAGGCAGGAGACCCTTTGGTCCCGGTTGGTGGCACCAACCGGGACCAATAGGCATCCACGCGTCAGCATTTCTGTGGCTGGGTTTTTTTTTGTTTTGAAAGGGGGGGGGGGTTTGGGGGTTTTGGGGGGTTAATTTAGGTGTTTCATATATTGTGTTAGCTAGCTATAATTAATAGAGAGAAGTGTCCTCTCTTACGTCCGTGCTTGGTTGACGCTACGTACTATACATACGTATAGAGAGGACTAGACACGCTAGTTAGCTAGTAAGCAAACGAAGGAAACAGAAGATTGTCATGAACATATATGCATACAGAGAGAAGTGATATCGATCACCTCTCCTTCTCCGAGAGATTGGTCGAACAACAAGTTCTCATATATCTATCCGACACTACCGGCTACATATATACAATAATTATCTCTTACAAATATAATCATACGGACTCATGGTCCACATAGTATTCTCCATCTTCAGCGATCACTTGGTCAAGAAAGAATTCCGCCAATTCCTCTTGAATTGCTCGCATGCGAGCTGGTGCTAGGAGTTCATCCCCCTTCCGAAACATCTAATTTGAAGAAGGGTTGCTCGCATGCGAGCTGGTGCTAGGAGTTCATCCCGCTTCCGAAACATCTAATTTGAAGAAGGGGGTCAATACATATATATATATGAATGAATGAAACTCAATAAAAATGATGGTAATAAAATAAAATTGTGAATGTTGTTATTTACGCACTTCATATTGTTCGTCAGAGTACCCGCCCCGCTCACAGGTCGTGTGGTGGATGGACTCGCAGACGTAGTATCCACAGAAATCATTCCCTTTTTCCTGCCACAACCACTTTACAAGAAATAGAGGTCAATCAAACTGATAAGCAAGAATGCTAAATGGTATTGATGAAACTAGCGCTTGAATCACTAGGAGATGCATGGAACATGCTACTATAGTACTTACTTTCGGGTGTCTAAATTCCAGCTCCTTCGGCAGTCCCGAGACTGTTTTGGTGAATTTTCTCCAAACACTGCCGGACAAAGAAAACAATTACTTGATATCAGGAAATGAACAAAGTTGCTGATATGGTGGATAATGATCGATTTAACTTACTTCTTGAGGATTTCAGTCATGTCCACATACTCCTGGGGATCTTTTCGTTTAGAGTCCAAGACGGTTACTACTCCCTACTCAAGCCTAATCTCTAGGAGAATATAGTGGAAACTGCACATGCATGCATAACTCATCAGTTACATTACTATAACCTGGACTAATATATAAGGGAAACCGAATATGCACAAGACAGTAACACTCACTTGAAGTTGTAAGGAAAGAGTATTATATCTTTGTTTTCATTTATTTTGAATGATCGTAGCAAGTTGGCCTCGGTATCTCTGGGACGACGTTGAACCTTAGTTGCATCTATGAGATATGTGTTAATGAACCCAATATCACCGATTTGTCTTTTCTTAAATTCGGCGATCTTCATTCTGCATAATATAGTGAGGATAATTTTAAATACATGCAATGAAAGAGATGAGCTATATAGAGAGACTTAATGACATAAGTAGTAGTACTTACAGATAGTAGCAGGTGATCGTTGCTTTATCGAGGGCCAATTGATTGAAAAACTGATAGAACTCCTCAAATGGAATAGGCAACAGTTCAATTCCAATGAGGTCATGCTCCGGTTTAACTCTCGCATACAAAGTACTCCTCCCCCCAGACTCTCTGCAGATTTTCAAGTACCAATCATGTAATCTTCGCATCATCGTTGTTAAAGATTTTTCATCTTTGATGAGAGGCTTCTCGTACTCGTATCTGTGTATCTGCACCTCCATGGGATCATAATGTACATCGTCGGGCAGGTAATCGTCAATATTGCCATAACCGGGCACCATCCTCGGATCGACGATGTCGCTAGGCACCTTGAGGGGGGGGGGGGCACGATTGCTTCGCTTGTTCGCCGAGCTGGGCAATTTGTTTCCCAGCTGCTCGTCGTTCTTTCAGCCTTTGATCACTGACTGTACTTCCCGACCGCTCCGATTCGGCCCATGTCTTTGCAATAATGCGCTCATAGTTGCCTTTCGGCGGAGACTTGGGTGGTTTTGCCAGGGCAGCCAGAGTGCGCTTCACTTTCACCGGATCTACCTTCTCCTTCGGAGGTGGATGTCTCTTTGCTCTCAACCCTTGAAACCAGTCATCCACTTCGGTTCGCGCGATCTCAGCGTTCTCCTCCGGGGTCCTCTCATATGGTAACTTCTCTGGAGTCTTCAGAGAAGGACCGAATCTGTATGTCCTCCCGCCTCTGGTTGTACTGCTAGACGCCGACCGAGCAGACGGAGCGGTTGTCTTCTTTACTTGCTTACGAGGCGGAGGAGAAGGACTACGACGCGCCGGAGCAGCTGGAGCGGCGGCAGGTCTCTTCCGCCCTTGCTGACGAGGCGGAGAAGGAGGAGGCTGGCTGCTCGGGCGCGTCGGCGCAGGCAGAGAAGGAGGCGGAGTGCCGCCACGCGTCGGAGAAGGAGCCGGCCGAGGGCCCTGATCGTCACTCGCCGGAGGAGGATGCGGTGGAGGAGGCGGAGTGCCCTGACTCGCCGGAGGAGGAGGAGGAGGCGGAGGCGTCCAGTTCGGAAGGTTGATGAGCTCCTTCCGCCATAGGCATGGAGTCTTGAGAGCAGACCCCAGCCGAGTCTCCCCTTCACCGGTAGGGTGGTCAAGCTGGAGGTCCTCAAATCCCTTCGTTATTTCATCCACCATCACCCTAGCATATCCTTCTGGAATCGGCCGGCAGTGAAAAGTTGCACCGGGTTCAGTAGGATAAACAGAGCCAACAACCGCCTTGACCTTCATATTCATCCATTGCTTCATAAGGTGGCAATTTTGAGACTCCGTGATAGCATCCACGGGATAGCTGGCAGGAGCCATCAAGGCATGCTCTGGCTGAAGCAGCTCGGTGGAAGCCACGCTGCTTCTGCGCTGAGATGGCGGGGTAGCTTCGGGGGAGGCTTCGACAGTACGTTTGCTGCGATTTGCTTCTCGTTCCTCTATCACGTCTACCCTTGCTTACAGCGCCTGCATTTGGGTCTGCTGCACTTTTTTCCTCCTCTCATGGGATTTGTAACCGCCTGCGTCCGGAAACCCAACCTTCCACGGAATGGAGCCTGGCGTGCCTCGTGTCCGTCCAGGGTGCTCAGGATTCCCGAGGGCCATTGTGAGCTCATCGTTCTCTCTGTCTGGAAAGAACTTCCCTTCCTGCGCTGCTTCGATATACTGCTTAAGCTTCCTGACTGGTATGTCCATTTGATCGTTCGTCCAAATGCACTTCCCCGTTACAGGGTCCAAGGTTCTGCCAGCCCCGAAGAACCAAGTCCGGCAACGGTCTGGCTAGGTAATTGTCTCTGGTTCGATCCCTTTACCAACCAGATCATTCTCAGTCTTGGCCCACTTAGGCCGGGCTACGAGGTAGCCACCTGACCCCGTGCGATGGTGAAGCTTCTTCTTCGCAGCATTTTGCTTGTTTGTCGCCGACATCTTACTCTTTTCCGATGTCTTGTGGGCCACAAATGCGGGCCAGTGATCTCTGATCCTCTCATATCTGCCCTTGAATTCTGGTGTCTCATTATTTTCGACAAACTTATTCAGCTCTTTCTTCCACCTCCTGAATAGTTCTGCCATCCTCTTAAGAGCAAAAGACTTGATTAATTGCTCTTTAACTGGGTTCTCTTGATTATCCTCTGGCGGTAGGGTGAAATTTGACTTCAGCTCAGTCCAAAGATCATTTTTCTGCATATCATTGACATAAGACACCTCAGGGTCTTCTGTAGCCGGCTTAAACCATTGCTGGATGCTTATCGGGATCTTGTCCTTAACCAGAACCCCGCACTGAGCAACAAATGCGTTCTTTGTTCGGATGGGTTGAATCGGTTGGCCGTCGGGCGCGATTGCTGTGATCTCAAACTTTTCATCCGAGCTCAACTTTTTCTTCGGGCCTCGTCTCTTTACCGAAGTTGTGCTCGATCCGGAGGGCTAAAAAAAGAACAAAGACTTAATTAATATGTGTACATACCAAAACAATGAATGCATCAATCAGCTAGTCAGCACAGGCTTAACTAATATATATACCTGGCCGGACTCGGTTCGGTCACCGGAGCCGTCATCACGGTCTCCTTGCACCAGCATTGGGTCACCGGAGCCGTCCTCATGTTCTTCTTCTTGCACCGGCATTAGGTCACCGTAGCTAGCTTGTTCACCCTCTCCTTCCAGACCATCGGTTTCGTTGAGAAAAAACGAGACGACATCACTTCCTTCTGCGATTATGTCCCTCAACAACGCTTCTTTTGCTTCGTCTAGGGCGGTGTCCATAGTTTCTACAAATATTTACAACATGGCAATTATTATTCAAACATGACAGATGGATATATTAGTGCCAAACATAGAACTAGCTACCTAATCATAGTAAGCTATCGGGAGGGGGTATATATCGACAACGACGACACTACATCTATGTCCCTCGACGACCCTCGTTCCCGATAAAAAAAGAGGAAGAAGAAGAAAAAAAATAGGAGAAGAAAGAATAGAGGAGAAGAACTCCTCTATTCTTTCTTCTCCTCTTTTTTTTCTTCTTCCTCTTCTTTTTTCATCCTCTTCTTCCTCTCATGTTCAAGAGGATCGCCGAGGGGTCGGGAGGTTGCCTAGTGTCAAAGGATTCAACAAAACCATGTCTTCATCATTAGGCGAAAGTAACATGTGCATGATGGTACGAAGCTCTTCAAAGTTGTTCTGGAACGGAGTCCCAGATAGGATAATTCGCTTTTTGGTACAAAGTTCAGCAAGAACCTTCCGAATATCGCTATTTGGAAGGCCTTTGCTGAATTCGTACCAAAAGGCGGATTATCCTATCCGGGACTCCATTCCAGAACAACTTTGCAGAACTTCGTACCAACATGCCCTGGTTACTTCCGGCTAATGATGAAGGCATGGATTTCTTCAATACTTTGACACTAGGAAACCTCTCTCGACCCCTCGGCGATCCTCGACCCCTCGAACCCTCGACGACCCTGGAACCCATGACCCCTAGACGACCCTCTTCTTCCTCTCATTTTCAAGAGGATCGCCGAGGGGTCGGGAGGTTGCGTAGTGTCAAAGGATTCAAAAAAACCATGTCCTTCAAAGTTGTTCTGGAACGGAGTCCCAGATAGGATAATTCGCTTTTTGGTACAAAGTTCAGCAAGAGCCTTCCGAATATCGCTATTTGGAAGGCCTTTGCTGAATTCGTACCAAAAGGCGGATTATTCTATCCGGGACTCCATTCCAGAACAACTTTGCAGAACTTCGTACCAACATGCCCTGGTTACTTCCGGCTAATGATGAAGGCATGGATTTCTTCAATACTTTGACACTAGGAAACCTCTCTCGACCCCTCGAACCCCTCGAACCCCCGATAAAAATTAAGAAGAAGAAGAAGAAGAAGAAGAAAGAGGAGAAGAAGAAAGGAATAGCTAGAGGAGAAGAAGAACTGACAAAGTCTTCTCTATTCCTTCTTCTTCTCCTCTTTCTTTTTCTTCTTCTTCCTCTTTTTTTCCTTTTCTTTTTTTTCTCCTATTCTTCCTCTTCTCTTCTTCTCCTTCTTCGGGTAAGCCCTAGTTTCCCGACCCTCGACCGCTCGACGACACTCTCGACATGCCCTCGGTCCCGATAAAAAGAAGAAGAGGAAGAATAAGAATAAAAAGAGGAGAAGAAAGAATAGAGGAGAAGAAGTTCTTCTCCTCTATTCTTTCTTCTCTTCTTTTTTCTTCTTCTTCTTCCTCTTCTTTTTTTCCTCTTCTTCCTCTCCTCTTCTTCTCCCTCTTCCCCATCTCTCTCATGAATGTTCGCCATCCCCCCCCCTCGACCCCTCGACGACACTCGTTCCCTATAAAAAAAGATGAACAAAAATTTCTGCAAATGAAAATAACCTAAAAAATCATATATATTTAGCAAATTCTAGCCACATACATCACATACACATATACATTATAGCCACATACACATATACATCACATATGAACAAAAAAATAAACTAATAAAAATAAAAAAACATATTGCAACATATGAAAAAAAAACATGGTGGCGCCGGCGGGGCAGAGGGGCATGGCGGCAGGTGCTCACAGAGGGGAGCGGCGCCGGTGTCGGGGCGGCACAGGGCAGCGACGGCGTTGGGGCGACGTGGGGCGCGGGCGGCGACGGGGCGACGGCGATGCGCGCGGGCGACGGCGACGAGGAGCAGGGCGTCGGGGCAGATGGCGTCGAGGGCGGCGGCGACGGCGTCGGGGCGACGCGGGGCGCGGGCGGCGACGGGCGACGACGACGAGGAGCAGGGCGTCGGGGCAGAGGGTGGCGTCGGCGGCGGGGAGTTGAGGAACTGAATGAAAATTTTGACAAGTGTTGTATATATAGCCAGGCCTTTGGTCCCGGTTCGTGGCACCAACCGTGACCAATGCCCCCCTTTAGTCCCGGTTGGAGCCACGAACCGGGACCAAAGGCCTCTTTTCAGCAGCCCAAAGGGCGGGAAGCGGCGGCCTTTGGTCCCGGTTGGTGGCACCAACCGGGACCAATGGCCTTGTGCTGCCCCGCGCCCAAAACTTTAGCCCCACCTCGCTAGTTGACAGCGCCCAACACCTGTTTATAAGCTCTGCTGCCTCCTCCCTCTCGAACTCCTCTGAACTGCAGGCCTATGGGCCTAATCTGACACTGCTTTCCCTGTGGGCCTATTGGGCCTTCTGCGGGCCTGAATCCTGGCCCATGTTGGGTTTCTAGTCGTATTCAGGCCGTGGTGGCCCAATAGGTGGCAATTTTTTTATTTTTTTCCAGTTTTTTGTTTTGTTTTTTGCATTATTTATTTCCTTTTGTTTTTTGCTTTATTTTTTAATTCTTTTTGCTTTTAGGTCAGAAAAATTATAAACTTTCTGTTAGTGCCATTACTTTTCAAATTTGAATAGTTAAAATTTGAATTCTTTGAAATTTGTGTGAATCACAAGTTTGTGATTAAATTTACTATAAAAATATTTGAATTCTTTGAAATTTGTGTGAATCATTAGTTTTCAAATTTGAAAACACTTTTTTGTTTTTTGTTTTCTTTGTTGCTTTATTTATTTTATTTTGTTTCTACTTACAACAAAATACTTATTGTTGCTATTTTTTTTCCAATTTTTTGTTTTGTTTTCTGCATTATTTATTTTCTTTTGTTTTTGATTTATTTTTTTAATTCTTTTTGCTTTTAGTTTTAGAAAAATTATAAACTATCTGTTAGTGCCATTTTTTCAAATTTGAAAACACTTTTTTGTTTTCTTTGTTGCTTTATTTATTTTATTTTCTTTCTACTTACAACAAAATACTTATTGTTGCTATTTTTATTTTTGTTCCAGTTTTTTGTTTTGTTTTCTGTATTATTTATTTTCTTTTGTTTTTTGCTTTATTTTTTAATTCTTTTTGCTTTTAGGTCAACAAAATTATAAACTTTCTGTTAGTGCCATTAGTTTTAGAAAAAATATAAACTTTCTGTTAGTGCCATTAGTTTTCAAATTTGAATAGTTAAAATTTGAACATAGATGCACCTATAGAGAAAATTCGACCTAAATTCATAGTTTTAAAATGAACTCTGAAAAAGTTGGCATAGCATACTCGTGTGTTACAAATTTGGCATGGTATCATCATAATAGTTGCGGGAGAAAGTCTTCACTTTTTCTTTGCTTGTGTCATTTGCTTATGGCACCGTAACCATGGATAATCTTCATTGTTTATCAGGATGCTTGGGTCAGCCTTGACATTGAAGGGAGGAATTTCATGAAACTTTTCATAATCTTCAGACATGTCTGTCTTGCCGTCCACTCCCAGGATGTCCCTTTTTCCTGAAAGAACTATGTGGCGCTTTGGCTCATCGTATGATGTATTCGCTTCCTTATCTTTTCTTTTTCTCGGTTTGGTAGACATGTCCTTCACAGAGATAACCTGTGCTACATCATTGGCTAGGACGAACGGTTCGTCAGTGTACCCAAGATTTTTCAGATCCACTGTTGTCATTTCGTACTGTGGGTCTACCTGTACCCCGCCGCCTAACAGATTGACCCATTTGCACTTAAACAAAGGGAACTTAAAATCAGGTCCGTAGTCAAGTTCCCATATGTCCACTATGTAACCATAATATGTATCCTTTCAGCTCTCGGTTGCTGCATCAAAGCGGACACCGCTGTTTTGGTTGGTGCTCTTTTGATCTTGGGCGATCGTGTAAAATGTATTCCCATTTATCTCGTATCCTTTGTAAGTCAATACAGTCAAAGATGGTCCCCTGGACAACAAGTACAACTCATCACAAACAGTGTTGTCACCTCTGAGACGTGTTTCCAACCAACTGCTGAAAGTCCTGATGTGTTCACATGTAATCCAGTCGTCGCACTGCTCCGGGTGTTTGGAGCGCAGACTGTTCTTGTGTTCATCGACATACGGGGTCACCAAGGTAGAGTTCTGTAGAACTGTGTACTGTGCTTGAGACCAAGAATATCCGTCCCTGCATATTATTGAGTCACTTCCAAGAGTGCCTTTTCCAATCAGTCTCCCCTCATATCGCGATTTAGGGAGACCTATCTTGTTAAGCCCAAGAATGAAGTCAACACAAAACCCGATAACATCCTCTGTTTGATGGCCCATGGAGATGCTTCCTTCTGGCCTAGCGCGATTACGGACATATTTCTTTAGGACTCCCATGAACCTCTCAAGGGAACATATTGTGTAGAAATACGGGCCCCAGGATGACAATCTCGTCGACTAGATGAACTAGGACGTGCGTCATGATATTGAAGAAGGATGGTGGGAACACCAACTCAAAACTGACAAGACATTGCGCCACATCACTCCTTAGCCTTGGTACGATTTCTGGATCGATCACCTTCTGAGAGATTGCATTGAGGAATGCACATAGCATCACAATGGCTAATCGGACGTTTTCCGGTAGAAGCCCCCTCAATGCAACCGGAAGCAGTTGCGTCATAATCACGTGGCAGTCATGAGACTTTAGGTTCTGAAACTTTTTCTCTAGCATATTTATTATTCCCTTTATATTCAACGAGAAGCCAGTCGTGACCTTCATACTGAGCAAGCATTCAAAGAAGATTTCTTTCTCTTCTTTCGTAAGAGCGTAGCTGGCAGGACCTTTATACTGCTTCAGAGGCATGCCGTCTTTTTCGTGCAAACGTTGCAGGTCCTCCCGTGCCTCAGGTGTATCTTTTGTCTTCCCATACACGCCCAAGAAGCCTAGTAGGTTCACGCAAAGGTTCTTCATCACGTGCATCACGTCGATTGAGGAGCGGACCTCTAGGTCTTTCCAGTAGGGTAGGTCCCAAAATATAGATTTCCTCTTCCACATGGGTGCGTGTCCCTCAGCATCATTCGGAATAGCTAGTCCACCGGGACCCTTTCCAAAGATTACATAGTGTAAATCATTGACCATAGCAAGCACGTGATCACCGGTGCGCATGGCGGGCTTCTTCCGGTGATCTGCCTCGCCTTTGAAATGCTTGCCTTTCTTTCGACATTGATGGTTGGTCGGAAGAAATCGAAGATGGCCCAGGTACACATTCTTCCTGCATTTGTCCAGGTATATACTTTCAGTGTCATCTAAACAGTGCGTGCATGCGTGGTATCCTTTGTTTGTCTGTCCTGAAAGGTTACTGAGTGCGGGCCAATCGTTGATGGTCACAAACAACAACGCCTTAAGGTTAAATTCCTCCTGTCTGTGCTCATCCCACGTACGTACACCATTTTCATTCCACAGCTATAAAAGTTCTTCAACTAATGGCCTTAGGTACACATCAATTTCGTTGCCGGGTTGCTTAGGGCCTTGGATGAGAACTGGCATCATAATGAACTTCCGCTTCATGCACATCCAAGGAGGAAGATTATACATACATAGAGTCACGGGCCAGGTGCTGTGATTGCTGCTCTGCTCCCCGAAAGGATTAATGCCATCCGCGCTTAAAGCAAACCATACATTCCTTGGGTCCTTTGCAAACTCATCCCAGTACTTTCTCTCGATTTTTCTCCACTGCGACCCGTCAGCGGGTGCTCTCAACTTCCCATCTTTCTTTCGGTTCTCACTGTGCCATCGCATCAACTTGGCATGCTCTTTGTTTTTGAACAGACGTTTCAACCGTGGTATTATAGGAGCATACCACATCACCTTCGCAGGAACCCTCTTCCTGGGGGGCTCGCCATCAACATCACCAGGGTCATCTCGTCTGATCTTATACCGCAATGCACCGCATACCGGGCATGCGTTTAGATCCTTGTATGCACCGCGGTAGAGGATGCAGTCATTAGGGCGTGCATGTATCTTCTCCACCTCCAATCCTAGATGGCATACGACCTTCTTTGCTGCGTATGTACTGTCGGGCAATTCCTTATCCTTTGGAAGCTTCTTCTTCAATATTTTTAGTAGCTTCTCAAATCCTTTGTCAGCCACAGCATTCTCTGCCTTCCACTACAGCAATTCCAGTACGGTACCGAGCTTTGTGTTGCCATCTTCGCAATTGGGGTATAACCCTTTTTTGTGATCCTCTAACATGCGATCGAACTTCAGCTTCTCCTTTTGACTAATGCATTGCGTCCTTGCATCGACAATGACCCGGCGGAGATCATCATCATCGGGCACATCGTCTGGTTCCTCTTGATCTTCAGCAGCTTCACCCGTTGCAGCATCATTGGGCACATCGTCTGATTCCTCTTGATCTTCACCAGCTCCCCCCGTTGCAGCATCACCGTATTCAGGGGGCACATAGTTGCCATCGTAGTATTCTTCTTCGCCGTCTTCCATCATAACCCCTATTTCTCCGTGCCTCGTCCAAACATTATAGTGTGGCATGAAACCCTTGTAAAGCAGGTGGGAGTGAAGGATTTTCCGGTTAGAGTAAGACCTCGTATTCCCACATTCAGTGCATGGACAACACATAAAACCATTCTGCTTGTTTGCCTCAGCCGCATCGAGAAACTCATGCACGCCCTTAATGTACTCGCGGGTGTGTCTGTCACCGTACATCCATTGCCGGTTCATCTGCGTGCATTATATATAATTAAGTGTTCAAATTAATAGAAGTTCGTCATCACATTAAAACCAAAGTGCATGCATAGTTCTCATCTAACAACATATAGCTCTCCAGAGCATCTAATTAATTAAACCATACATTGAAACTATGTAAAACATTTCAATGCGAAAACAAATGCGATCATAATCGCAACCAAGGTAACAATTGATCCAACGGCATAATGATACCAAGCCTCGGTATGAATGGCATATTTTCTAATCTTTCTAATCTTCAAGCGCATTGCATCCATCTTGATCTTGTGATCATCGACGACATCCGCAACATGCAACTCCAATATCATCTTCTCCTCCTCAATTTTTTTATTTTTTCCTTCAACAAATTGTTTTCTTCTTCAACTAAATTTAACCTCTCGACAATAGGGTCGGTTGGCATTTCCGATTCACATACATCCTAGATAAATAAAATCTATGTCACGTTGGTCGGCATAATTTTCATAAACAATAAATGAACCAATAGTTATAAAGATAATATACATACCACATCCAAATCATAGACAGGACGAGGGCCGATGGGGGTGGATACCAAAACCATCGCACTATATAAGATGCAATAATAAATGTAAGAAAATGATACAAGTATCTATCTAAACATACAAGTAAGAATATTTTTCCTTTCAGAAAGAAGATAAGAACAAGAGGCTCACCACGGTGGTGTCGGTGATGAGATCGGCGCGGGTGATCGACGGCGGTGAAGACGGGGACGGGGCGTGACGGACCGCTAAATCTAGACAAATCTCGAGGAAAATGGAGCTTGGAGGTCGAGCTTCGAGAGGAGAAAGCTTAAGTAGTGTGGCTCGGGCATTCCATCGAACACTTCATGTGCATAGGAGGTGAGCTAGAGCACCACAAAGCCCTCTCCCCCTCGGCCAGAAAAAACAGAGCACTGTGCTCTGCTCTTGCGCGAGGGGGTATATATAGGCACCTCATTGGTCCCGGTTGGTGACATGAGCCGGGACTAAAGGGGAGCCTTTGGTCCCGGTTCAAGCCACCAACCGGGACCAATGGTGGTGGGCTAGGAACGAGGCCCATTGGTCCCGGTTCATCCCACCAACCGGGACCAAAAGGTCCAGATGAACCGGGACCAATGGCCCACGTGGCCCGGCCAGCCCCCTGGGCTCACGAACCGGGACCAATGCCCACATTGGTCCCGGTTCTAGACTGAACCGGGACTAATGGGCTGACCCGGCCTGGACCAAAGCCCTGTTTTCTACTAGTGTTTGGTGACTCGGAGAACATCAACTATAAGCAACAGACCCCATAGATGTTAACTGAAGGCTTGGGCCCTAAAAGAAGCAGGCACTCAGCCGCCATATGCTTTGGTTTCCGGCATAAATCACATAACTCAGCCGTGCATTCAGCCATAACGTGTCCTGGTTCACTCCAACGAAAACAGGTCAACTTTTTCTTCTTAATCGCCTACTTGGACGGTTTGTCACCACCAGACTTTTCCGTGTCAGACGCATTATTACCATGCTGAATGGGCTCCAGCACCATCACATCGGCCAAGGCCCGAACCATCAGTAGGCACCTCCTCTAGGCTCGTCGCTGAACCTGTAGCAGCGGGCAGAGGACGCGAAGGAGGAGGGCGCCAGTAGCTGCCATGACCTCCGCGGAAGCGGCCTCGGAATGACCGGTTATTGGGGCCAACCGCACCCTCCGCAAAGTTTCCCGGCGGTCCTTGAAAACCTCTACCAGTAGCCCCATGATCTGTCCAAGCATAGCCGCGCCTAGCTCCGGTAGACGACGAACCTCGATGAAGGCCTTCTTCATAGGCATTAAAACCATCGTCACCCCAATGACCACGAGGAGGATTGCCGCTATCTCCCGCAAAAGCTCCCGTACCGCGGCCACCCGCGCCATGAGCAGAACCACCCCGCCCACCGGCCATCTGCCTAGGCCAAGTGCGTTGCGGCGAAGGGGGCGCATCCTTGGGCGGCGACGGCGCCGTAGCCCTGGCAGGAGGCACCGCGGCCCGCGCGGGCATTGGCGCGGCCGAACCTGAAGCATGCGCCGGAGCAGCTCCAGCAGCACCCGAAGCCGTCTTCGTCACAGGCGCGGCCTTCGCCTGTGTCAGAGCCTTAGGCGGCATCACGTACCCGCCGACCGCCAAGGCCGTGAACACGCCAGACAGGCCAGGAACCTTCCTCGCGTGCCCAACAGCAACAGCAGGGAACCCTTGTCTCCCGTGGCGGCGAACCCTAGAAACAGCGCTGCTGCAGCAGGGAGGAAACGCTCGTGCATGCGATGGCTCTCGTTCCGATGCATCCTCATGCATGTCGGCCTCCTCAGGCAGATCACAGGGAGCCTTGACTTGGACCTTATTCTCGGGAAAGAAGATGTGGAAGAACTCCCTTTAAGCAACTTTCCAAAGGTCTGCCTTGGGCCCTTAGTTCACATATATAGGCACGCGTCCATGGTTGGTTCCCCTAACAAAGAGAGCAGATAGGTCAGCCTTTTGGTCAAAAAGAAAAAAGATAAGTCAGCCGTCAGCACTCATCAACAAAAAAAAAGCAGATAGGTCAGCCGATCAAAACAAATCTTAAAACAGACAGAAAAAGGTTCCAGTGAAAAAAAGGACAAACTGAAGAATGTTCGAAAAGAGGTTCGCGGTCATTGAAACTGTTTACTCGTAGATCCGACCGGCGACGGCCCTCTCGCCTCCTGGAAGAACCCTCTGGGAGCTAGGGTTTCCGCCGTCCTCCCGCGCATCCTTCCTGTCGTCGCGCGCGGAGCGCATGGCCGGCGGCGAGACTGCGACGGTACCTGCGGAAGCGGAGACGGGCCTGCAGTTCTCACGCTGCGACGAGGTTCCTGATTTCGAGTTCGCCTTCAATTCGAAGGCGTTCTCGAACATCGTTCTGGAGGTAGAGGTCGTCGCCGGCGACGACGGAGGAGGAGAATCTCTCCCCGATGCCGCCAGCCAGGAGAAAGGTGCGTAGAGTCTCGTTCACCCCCTCCCCTAATTCCTTCCCCCTTATCGCCGCTGGATGGATCTAGGCGTTTGTAATTACCTGCATGTTTGATGCGATTCGTACATACAGTAGATCTGTGCGCGTGTGGGGTTATTGCGCTTGATTTGTGATGCTTGGCCTAGTTTCGTTTCTGAAAGTGGTTCAGGGCTTCAGGCTGACCCTCTATCAATGTGGTTTAATTTTAGGGTTTAGCATAAGGTGTAAACAATGTAATAGAGAGAATCCATAAGTTATGTGCTGTGGGTGACTAGTATATATGCTGTGTATATGTAAGAGTCACTCCCTTGGGACCGGTATATAGGGCGGGAGGAAACATCCCCGGTAACCAAAGGCGTGAGCACCACGGCAACACACCTCTTTAATGACACCGCAAATCTCTTGTTCGTTTATTAATGCGCTAATATGTGCGCGTGTGGATGAGAGTTAAGGCCGAGCGACAAACCTGTTCCCGGGAACGGCTTTCTGTGCCTGCGTCAGCGAACTTCACTACCGGAACAGGGCTCTAAGCCGACAGCCAAATGTATGCCGACGGCCACCGTCGGCCTAATCCGAGCTATGCCGACAGCTAGATCCTGGCCGTCGGCGTACAATGGCCGTCGGGCTATCCCCGTCTACGCCGACAGCAGCCGTCGGCACATCACAGCCGTCGGCTTATCCCGCACTACGCCTACAGCTGCCGTCGGCATATATAAGCCGTCGGCATAGATGCGGGCCTGCCGACAACACTCATCATGGCCGGCTAACGACGTCAAATCTATGCCGACGGCCGTGACGGGTGGCCGTCGGCATAGATATGTGTTAATAAGCATACATATAGATTGTGTTAATAAGCATACATATAGTATGTGTTAATAAGCATATAGTAAGCATGCATATAGTTTTTTTTCTTTTTCTTCACTGTTTTCTTTATTATTATTATTTAACTAACTTACATACAGTATGTGTTAATAAGCATACATACATTATTTTTCAGTTCTGTACAGACCGTGTGACCCCCCTCACGAACGGTGCCGCCGCCAGCCGGCAACTGGAATGGGGAACAGCCGCATCGGGTCTATACGAAGGGGACTTTGCTCCAAGTGTTCATATATATCGGATGACCTACCACAACCGGATGGTGTTATACCATGTCCGAAGAGGCGGCACGCATCTCCGGGGTGTGGCCCCGTCACGGACGGCGCCGCCGCCGGCACCTGGAGGAGGGGAATGGACGCGTCGGGTCTACATGGAGTGGATGTATCTGTGGGTTTGGCCCGGATGTTGCTCCCGGGTGTCTCTATGGGCGGACCTGACACAACCGGGTGGAGAGGTCCACTGGTGAAAGCCCGTCCGTGCAAAGTCAAAGGGCTAGATCCCGTGGTCAAACGCTACAGGGTTAGCCGGGACGGGGGCCCTGGGGGGTAGCAATGCCACCGGAGCGTCGTACCGGGCCCTCATACATGCGGGGTGGTGTTGTGGCATGTCGGAAGAGGCGGCACACGTCTCCGGGGTGTGGCCCCCATCACGGACGGCGCCGACGCCGGCACCTGGAGGGGAAACGGACGCGTCGGGTCTACACGGAGAGGATCTTGCTGTGGATCTGGCCCGGATGTTGCTCCCCGGTGTCCCTTTGGGCCGACCTGACACAACCGGGTGGAGAGGTCCACTGATCAAAGCCCGTCCGTGGGAAGTCAAAGGGCTAGATCTCGTGGTCAACCGCTCCAGGGTTAGGCGGGACGGGGGCCCTGGGGGGTAGCAATGCCACCGAAGCATCGTACCGCGCCTCATACATGTGGGGTGGTGTTGTGGTATGTCCGAAGAGGCCGCACGCGTCTCCGGTGCGTGGCCCCCTCACGGACGGCGCCGCCGCCGGCACCTGGAGGGGGAAACTACCGCATCGGGTCTACACGGAGTGGATTTAGCTGTGGGTTTGGCCCAGATGTTGCTCCCTGGTGTCCCTCTGGGCTGACCCGACACAACCGGGTGGAGAGGTCCACTGGTCAAAGCCCATCCGTGCAAAGTCAAAGGGCTAGATCCCGTGGTAAAACGCTACAGGGTTAGGCGGGACGGGGGCCCTGGGGGGTAGCAATGCCACCGGAGCGTGTCCGGGGTGTGCCCCCCCTCACGGACGGCGCCGCCGCCGGCACCTGGAGGGAGGAAACGGGCGCGTCGGGTCTACATGGAGGGGATCTTGCTATGGGTCTGGCCCGGTTGTTGCTCCATAGTGTTCCTATGGGCTGACCTAACACAACCGGGTGGGAAGGTCCGCTGGTCAAAGCCCGTCCGTGCAAAGTCAAAGGGCTAGATCCCGTGGTCAAACGCTACAGGGTTAGGCGGGAGGGGGCCTGGGGGGGTAGTAATGCCACCGGAGCATCGCACCGGGCCCTCATACATGCGGGGTGGTGTGGTGAAATGTCCGAAGAGGCGGCACGCGTCTCCGGGGCGTGGCCCCCCTCACGGACGGCGCCGCCGCCGGCACCTGGAGGGGGGAAACGGGCGCGTCGGGTCTACACGGAGAGGATCTTGTTGTGGGTCTGGCCCGGATGTTGCTCCAAAGTGTTCCTATGGGCTGACCTAACAAAACCGGGTGGGAAGGTCCGCTGTTTAAAGCCCGTCCGTGCAAAGTCAAAGGGCTAGATCCCGTGGTCAAACGCTACAGGGTTAGGCGGGACGGGGGACCTGGGGGGTAGCAATGGCACCGGAGCGTCGTACCAGGCCCTCATACATGCGGGGTGGTGTTGTGGCATGTCGGAAGAGGCGGCACACGTCTCCGGGGTGTGGCCCCCGTCACGGACGGCGCCGACGCCGGCACCTGGAGGGGGAAACGGACGCGTCGGGACTACACGGAGAGGATCTTGCTGTGGATCTGGCCCGGATGTTGCTCCCTGGTGTCCCTTTGGGCCGACCTGACACAACCGGGTGGAGAGGTCCACTGATCAAAGCCCGTCCGTGGGAAGTCAAAGGGCTAGATCTCGTGGTCAACCGCTCCAGGGTTAGGCGGGACGGGGGCCCAGGGGGTAGCAATGCCACTGGAGCATCGTACCGCGCCTCATACATGTGGGATGGTGTTGTGGCATGTCCGAAGAGGCCACACGCGTCTCCGGTGCGTGGCCCCCTCACGGACGGCGTAGCCGCCGGCACCTGGAGGGGGGAAACTACCGCATCGGGTCTACACGGAGTGGATTTAGCTGTGGGTTTGGTCCAGATGTTGCTCCCCGGTGTCCCTCTGGGCTGACCCGACACAACCGGGTGGAGAGGTCCACTGTTCAAAGCCCATCCGTGCAAAGTCAAAGGGCTAGATCCCGTGGTAAAACGCTACAGGGTTAGGCGGGACGGGGGCCCTGGGGTGTAGCAATGCCACCGGAGCGTGTCCGGGGTGTGCCCCCCCTCACGGACGGAGCCGCCGCCGGCACCTGGATGGAGGAAACGGGCGCGTCGGGTCTACATGGAGGGGATCTTGCTGTGGGTCTGGCCCGGTTGTTGCTCCAAAGTGTTCCTATGGGCTGACCTAACACAACCGGGTGGGAAGGTCCGCTGGTCAAAGCCCGTCTGTGCAAAGTCAAAGGGCTAGATCCCGTGGTCAAACGCTACAGGGTTAGGCGGGAGGGGGGCCTGGGGGGGGTAGCAATGCCATCGGAGCATCGCACTGGGCCCTCATACATGCGGGGTGGTGTGGTGAAATGTCCGGAGAGGTGGCACGCGTCTCCGGGGCGTGGCCCCCCTCACGGACGGCGCCGCCGCCGGCACCTGGAGGGGGGAAACGGACGCGTCGGGTCTACACGGAGGGGATCTTGTTGTGGGTCTGGCCCGGATGTTGCTCCAAAGTGTTCCTATGGGCTGACCTAACAAAACCGGGTGGGAAGGTCCGCTAGTCAAAGCCCGTTCGTGCAAAGTCAAAGGGCTAGATCCCGTGGTCAAACGCTACAGGGTTAGGCGGGACGGGGGACCTGGGGGGTAGCAATGGCACCGGAGCGTCGTACCGGGCCCTCATACATGCGGGGTGGTGTTGTGGCATGTCGGAAGAGGCGGCACACGTCTCCGGGGTGTGGCCCCCGTCACGGACGGCGCCGACGCCGGCACCTGGAGGGGGAAACGGACGCGTCGGGTCTACACGGAGAGGATCTTGCTGTGGATCTGGCCCGGATGTTGCTCCCCGGTGTCCCTTTGGGCCGACCTGACACAACCGGGTGGAGAGGTCCACTGATCAAAGCCCATCCGTGGGAAGTCAAAGGGCTAGATCTCGTGGTCAACCGCTCCAGGGTTAGGCGGGACGGGGGCCCTGGGGGGTAGCAATGCCACCGGAGCATCGTACCGCGCCTCATACATGTGGGGTGGTGTTGTGGCATGTCCGAAGAGGCCGCACGCGTCTCCGGTGCGTGGCCCCCTCACGGACGGCGCCGCCGCCGGCACCTGGAGGGGGGAAACTACCGCATCGGGTCTACACGGAGTGGATTTAGCTGTGGGTTTGGCCCAGATGTTGCTCCCCGGTGTCCCTCTGGGCTGACCCGACACAACCGGGTGGAGAGGTCCACTGGTCAAAGCCCATCCGTGCAAAGTCAAAGGGCTAGATCCCGTGGTAAAACGCTACAGGGTTAGGCGGGACGGGGGCCCTGGGGGGTAGCAATGGCACCGGAGCGTCGTACCGGGCCCTCATACATGTGGGGTGGTGTTGTGGCATGTCCGAAGAGGCGGCACGCGTCTCCGGGGTGTGGCCCCCGTCACGGACGGCGCCTCCCCTCCCCTCCCCTTTGTGTGGTTCCGGGAGAGGAGAGGGCTGAGCGGTTTAAAAAAAATTAAAAATCTATATGAAATAATAATACATAAAAAGGAAAATTATAACTATAAAAAAATTTAAAAATCTGTATAAAATAAAAAGAATAAATATATAACTATAAGAAAACATTAAAAAATTTATATAAAATAAAAAAGGAAAATAAAATTATGCCGACGGCAAAGCCGTCGGCATAGCTTAGGCCATACGGTAGGTGTTACGCGGATCAGTGACGTGGGTAATAAAAAAATATAGAAAAAATAAAAAAGTATGCCTACGGCTAAGCCGTCGGCATAGGTGACACGTGGCCTCCTAACGTATGCCGACGGCTTAGCCGTCGGCATAGTCTGCCTTTTCCACCCGCGGGGCGAACCCTCTCCACTCATTCCCCATCGCGCCCCCGACGCTGCGCCGCTCCCCGCCGCCCCACGCTGCGCCGCCACTCCACCCGCGCCGCTCCCCGCCGCCTGCCGCCGCCCGTGCCCCTCCCCGCCCCTCGCCCCGACCCTCTCCGCCCCTCCTCGCTGCGCCGCCGTCCACCCGACCCCGCCACGGCCTCGAACCCCACCCCGACCCCACGACGCCGCCGTCCACCCGGCCCGCGCCGACCCCTTCTCGCGCCGCCGCCGGCCGCAGGGCTCCCCGCCCTGGCTCGGCCTCCCGGAGCCCGCAGGCCGCCCCAACGAGCACTCCTGGGCGCGGCTTCGGCCGGCCCTGCTTCGACGAGCACTCCCGCCCCAGTGAGCTCCTCCCTCCATCGCCAGACGCCGCCGTGCCCGCTCCCAGCCCCAGTGAGCTCCTCCCTCCATCGCCAGACGCCGCCGTGCCCGCTCCCAGCCCCAGTGAGCACCCGTTGTTCTCGTTGCTTGTGTTCATGGTGGCTGGATGAATAGATAGATGCTAGATAGATGGATGGATGCTAGATGAATATATAGATGGATGCTAGATGAATAGATAGATGGATGGATATTTAGATATATACTAGATAGTTTTGTGTAGTTTTATTAGGTATTTACATACATACTAGATAGTTTTTACTAAGTTTGTGAATATAGATGAATTAGATGTTGGGCAAATTTGTGATAGATGGACGGATATTGGTCAAGTTAGTGTTATGGCCATGTTGATTCATATATAAGAAGCAAATCGAGGCACTTGGTTTCTAAAATACTTAATAAAGATTATTTTTTTGCAATTTGACATTTTGTTTCATGTTGATTCATAATGTTGTGCCAAATGGTTAATGTGAGGTGAAGACCTAATTTTTTCACTTGATGGAATTAGCAGGATTTGTGGTGTTCCCATCTTCGTGGAGTGACCGTCGACGTTGGAGGTGTTGGTCCAGGATCGTCCCTCCTTTGATCGACTACATCCTCTACATCGGAGGGTGAGCAGCAATTCCATGACCCCGTCCACTTTTTTTCCATGTCACTAGATTAAATTTTCACATCAAGTCGCGTAACCTAGGTCTCCCGTCCGAAAGGGTTGCATCGATAAATATGCATTCAATTGCATATTTATCACCGCAGCTCTTTCGGATTGTCCATCGCTTTCCACGGACAGCCCGAGGATGTGTAGATTGGGTACGTTGTTCATGCTCTACCCCGTTCCGAGACAGGATTTCGGCGGCGCCTCCCTGTTGTTCTCCGGATGCACATTCTCTCAGCATTTTGCCGAGACGTGTATCTGGAGAACAGCGGGGAGGTGCTGCCGAAATTTTGTCTCGGAACGGGGTAGAGCGTGGACAACGTACTCAATCTACACATTCTCGGGTGGGATTAGGACCCATCTTTACCTATTAGAGATGTAGGTGGATTAAACATGGTAGAAACTGAAAATTTGATGTGATTAATTTAAGTGAATCCTTAATTATGTTGTGTGGGTTGCAAAAAAGTAGAGGATGGCAGATAATCAGTGGATGTACAGTGGTTTTATCCGTCGGAATCGAGTAACATCAGAGTGGATCGCGAAAACCGATGTGTATTTGAAGGAGATATTCTGTCGTCCAATGAGAATTATCCCACCATGCCCCTGTGCGAGATGTGCCAGACATCACCGTAGAAATCAGACGGACATGAGTGAGCATCTTCGCATGCACGGATATATGCCAAACTTTGACATGCCGCCGATAAACATAGCCGAGCAAGACCGTGGTAGAGAGGAGGTGATGCGACAACGCATCGATGGATATGAGGACGACGGGGTCAGGGACATGCTAGATGATGTCATTGTTGCAGAAACGGCAAATGCGACACCTTCAGAGAATGAACCAGAGGAGCCGGAGGCAACCACAAAGGCCTTCTTGGAGGTCTTGGCCTCGTCGAAGAAACCTCTTTATGCGGGTGCGAAAATATCTCAGCTGGATGCCATCTCGCAACTGATTGCAGTCAAGGCTGAGTATGGCTGTAGCCAGAAATGCTTCGAAGCATTCCTGGGAGTATGGGCTAACAGCCTCCCTGAGGGTCATGAACTGCCGAAAAGCATGTACGATACAAAGAAAATCATGAAGGCACTCTCTATGGATTATGAGAAAATAGATGTTTGCCCGAAGAATTTCCTTTTGTTTAGGCACGAGTATGCGGATGACAAGTACTGTAGGAAGTGCGGTTCGTCTCGGTACATTGAGGTGGTCGGTGAGGATGGTCAGAAAAAGCAGCTAACCATCCCCGTTAAGGTTCTTCGATATCTTGATTTTATAAAAAGACTGCAGCGCCTTTTCATCACGAAGGAGTCTGCCAAAATGATGAAGTGGCACAAGGAAGGTATAAGGTACAATCCAAAAAAAATCATACATCCATCGGGAGGGGAAGCATGGAAGTCATTCGATGAAGAATACCCCGAGGAAGCAGCCGAGGCTGGGAATGTCAGAATAGCCATATCAGGTGATGGGTTGAATCCATATGGCATGTCGTCCAATCCATACAGCTGCTGGCCTGTGTTTGTAATTCCGCTCAATCTTCCTCCTGGTGCCCTAATGCAACGGAAGACCATGTTCTTGTCGCTCATCATTCCGGGGCCTGACTACCCGGGGAAGCAATTGGGTGTGTTTATGCAGCCGCTTGTGGATGCTTTGCACCATTCTTGGTACTTTCCGAGGTTGACATACGACCGGGATTTGCAGAGAAATTTCTTGATGAAAGTTTGGTTGCACTATTGCATGCATGACTTTCCCGGCTATGCTCTATTCCGGGGATGATGGTGGTGACGAGAAGGGGGTTGACACGAAGGGGCGGCTGCGTGGCAACGCAAAGCTACCAAAGCAGGTTCCTGCTACTGAGGAGCAGAAGTGGCTCATTGAGCCCACGGGAAAAGAGTAAGTGGTTCATTATGTTGCTTGTCACATGCTTATTCCGGTTGTTATTTATTTTTCTTGTCACATGCTAATCGTTCATTCTTTTGCAGCAACTGGATATATTCTAAAGGGGTCCGTATTCCCAACGGCCTCATCACCGTCTTGCTGAAGTTATATTGGACGGGGTTGTACTGTCCTGATCCAGTCAGGCAGCCGGACCGTCGGGTTTTGGCCACGAGCTGGGACCACTGGGAAGCGGACCGCCACACGGACCATGAGACCCATGCCAAGGCCATGATCACTACTTTCTGGGTGAGTTCTCTTCAGAAGCACAAGTCCATTCTAGTTTCATGAATGATTTAACTCATGGCTTCTCCCATTCTTGTTTCATGCATGATTGTAGAAATTCTATCGAGTTCTTCCGGAGCACAGGGCTAGAGCGGACCAGATCGTGCTGCGCCAATGCAAGAAGAAGGCCCGCCAGATGCAGTACGTGGTGCGCTATGTGGCCATCTCCACATACTACCACGACTATCTTGGTGTGAAGATGACCAAGGAAGAAGCGCGGAGGATGGGCATTACCTTGGAGAGGCCCGAGTTCTTGGCGGTAAGTATAAAAGATTTTTCATTATGCTTTCATTACCTTGTGGTACATTATGCTTTATGCTTTATGCTTCCATAACACCAATTTGGACACACCTACATGCCATTATGCTTTTATTATGTAGGTGTGTCCAAATTGGTGTTATGGAAAAGACGAGTCCTGGGCGGCATTGGTGGATCTTTGGTGTGATGAGGCTGGAGCCTGGGCGGCTATGAGAACCAAAAATAAGGCTAACCGAGGGACGGAGGGAGTACATGCTCAGGGAAACCGAAACCACTATCTCCACAAGGCAATTAATGTATGACTAACCCCATTAAACATTCTTCTTCTTCTATTTACCATCACTTTCTTATGTATGACTAACCTCTGTTTGGTGGTGCAGTAGGAGAAACTGAAGCAGCCGCTCTCACACATGCAGGCGTGGGAGATCGCCCATACGCGGAAGGACCCCAAGCCTGGCGAGCCCAAGTACTACCACAAGAAGACCGCAGAGAGGAAGAAGGCCTACTCCGAAGCGTATCTGGAGTTACATCCTGACACACCTGACCCCATTGCGGCGCCTCTGGACGACATGGCGGTGGTGAGGATGGGGCCCAAGGAGCACGGTCGGGAGGCGGTTCTCGATGCTGTGATCACTCCTAGTATCTCCTACACACATCTTCGTCGGATCGACCCGAGCCTGAGCCAGCGCATGAGCCAGCCAGTGACCAGTACACAATACCTCTTTCAGGAGCAACAATCTGTAAGTATTTTCCCTCTTATCTTCATTTCTCACTTCATTTTCCGCATTTAGTAGTTTTATGAGTTCCATCCTGTCATACCGTAGGCCTACATGGAGTACACACGCCAGGAGACCATGGCGTGGCATCAGAGGCTTTATGAACACCAAGTGCAGAGGGATAGCCAGATGCAGCAGGCTTTTCAGGATATGGCGGCCGGCAGGTGTCCTCAGTTCCCTCCAGCACAATGCCCTCCAGCACAACCAGTGCTGATGAGCTTTGAGGAGTTTGTGGCACAGAACACTGGCCCCTCGCCGGTTAGTTCATCCCCAATCTATTCACCCAAAGCATGTCATGCCTTTCAACACAGTCATATATCCCGTGCATATGTCTTTTCAACATCCAGGGAACACGTGGATCTACCGTTGGCGGCGGTCTTCGCAGCACTCCGGAGACACGGAGCCCGACCACTCCGATCCACGGAGGCGGAGGCGGAAGCGGTCTTGGCGGTAGCGCTGCCGCTAGCACTGACGACCTGGGCTTTGGCCGTCTTGGCGGTGACGACCTCCGCGGTGCTCGATGATCCTTGTGTGGTGATGATGCTTGAGATGACTTGTGTGTGGTGATGATCATTTAGATGACTTGTGTGCTTCTCTATATGCTTATGTTGGTTGTGATGATGTTCATTTAGAGACTTGTGTGTGATGATGCTTATGCATATATTGTTGTGATGGTGCCGGATGATATTCCGTTGTGTTTTATATGTCTATCTCATCATATATATCTGCTGATATGTGCTGCTATTTGAATTCCATTGATCTGAAAACAAACAGAAAAAAGAAAAAAAAAAGCAAAAGCAAACTATGCCGACGACTAGGCCGTCGGCATAGGGCTAGCGTGAGCTCCCAGTAGCTGACACGTGGGCACCTATGCCGACGGCATAGCCGTCGGCTTAGTTTAAAACTGTGCCGACGGCTAGGCCGT
Source organism: Triticum urartu (assembly GCF_003073215.2). Classification (NCBI taxonomy): domain Eukaryota; kingdom Viridiplantae; phylum Streptophyta; class Magnoliopsida; order Poales; family Poaceae; genus Triticum; species Triticum urartu. The sequence goes on from NC_053025.1 coordinate 593,516,982, forward strand.
CGTCATAGGCGCCCACGTGTCAGCTACTCGGAGCTCTGTATGAAGGACTACGCCGACGGCCTGGCCGTCGGCTTAGTTTCAAATTATGCCGACGGCTCGGCCGTCGGCATAGACCTGGTCCTAGAGCAGCGGCTGGTCGCCACGTGGCACCCCTATGCCGACGGTCTAGCCGTTGGCATAGGTTTTGACTAAGCCGACGGCTAGGCCGTCGGCATAGGGGTGCCACGTGGCTATCAGTCATTGGGCAGACTTGACGGCGGCCGCCGTTAGGCGTGATAGTTGCCGACGGCCCCGGCCGCCGGCATAGATGTACGGCCCCCGTCGGCGTATCATATATGCCGACGGCTTTTCTAAGCCGACGGCCTCCCTGGCTGTGCCGACGCATATGTTGCCGACGGCCCTATGCCGACGGGGGCCGTCGGCATAGGTCTACCCCGACGGGACTCACGCCTATGCCGACGGCCCTTGCCGTCGGCATAGGGGGCGATTCCGGTAGTGCTTGAACGAGGACATGACTTGGAGGGAGGAATGGCACACGATCACTGGCCTTCTACGATTTTTTTCTTTGGCCCATAAGAGAGGGTCTCTGATATTCACAGCGGTGCATGCTCATTTAATCGAACTCAATTTTGTAGAGAAAAAGTAGTTAATCAATGAACATTAGTTTTGAACCAGAGATTGTACATTATCCACATGCCAAATCTGCCAATTATATTATGTTTCTGAATGTATCCCAGAAACGGAAGAACATATTGTTACTATATATGTTAGTGCTTGACTATGGATTTGAATTTGGAACGCTGGAGAAAATATTTCGCGACTTCATAATTCTATTTCATATGTTAGTAATATGATCCTTTATATTTGGAGAGGAGATGTGGAGGGAAGAACTACATAAAACTTTAGAACTCTGCAGTCTCCACTGCCATGTTGCCGCACTTGCCTGTTCAAGCATGTAATATGTCAATTAGGCTGCTTGACAACCTCTTATGTTTAAGTATTACAGATTCATGTTGCATAGATTGTAAGTTTTCACCCGAGGTCTTATCGTGGAAATGTATGACACAATGACAATGAAATTTGGACTCGACTAAATCAACATCAAAGTTATTCAGAGAAAACAACAAATGTCTTCCAGTGTCCATACATATGACAATGATGCAACAAATATCTCGTCCAACATTTTGATGTGGCAGTGCTGTTAACTTCTTCTTTTTTTCAATACTCCTTTTCCCTGCAAACGTAAAATAAGATCAATCCACTGCAATTGATACTAGCGACTGGACAGTGGAAGTGCTCAACGATGCAATTCAGAAATTTTGGAAAGAAGTTACTCGAACTGAAACCTGAAGTTCTACTACTTTGTTGTCCTTTCTGGAATCGCGGGTTCTGAAATTCTTGGTCAAGTTTCTGAAACCTTTCAAAAGGCATTGTGTAAGTTTGGCTATTGACAAATAATTATCTGATAAAGTTATATGAAATTCTTGTTGGGTCATTAGGATAACATCTATGATCACTTTGCTCAGTGAACTACAGGCATGCTTGCTGGCTGCAGTAAATGGCCGTTCAATCTCTGTGATAATTTTAACCATTTTATCATACATCTGAAGATTGACTAAACGAATCTGCACCATTGAACAGAATGTTCCAAGCATTTTAACAGAAAAAATCTATCTAATGGTCGCTTTGTACATTTTTTTCCTAGTTGTCTTGTTTCTCATTGATCTTGTTTTTTTGCAGCTGATGAAGGACAGAGTATTGACTCTTCCTCAACCATGGCAGCCAAAGCAATTTCAGCAGTAAAGGCCCTTTATATAAACTCGGCAATTCTTGCCGCAAGAAGTCCTTTCTTTCAAAAGGTAATTTTCATAGCCATGTGAAATGTATTTGTTATGTAGTCAGTTCAAGTTTCTAATAAGCTTCAGTTTCTTAGCTTTTCACAAATGGGATGAAAGAATCTGATGAGTCACATCCAAGAATTAGGATTGCTGATTCAGGTAATATTATAGCTTAACTGTAACATTCTTCCTCTTACTTTTTATTCTAATTCTCTATTGTGGTTGTGTTACTGTTTATATTTTGTATATAAAACATTGATTATTTGTGGTAAATAAATATTATGTTTTGTAGTGTTTCTACCACTTATAGGACTAGTTACGCAGACTTTTTTTGAAAGAAAGTTACGCAGACTTCACACACACGTTTCTAAGTGCATGTTCGCACTTTCTTAAAATTACAGAAGAACTTTCCTTATTGAGGTTAATAATTAATTGTATGGTAACTAATTTCATTTGATAATTCAAACTCGTAGTGTGGATTGCGAAGCAATGGCGGTAGGTAACCAGTACTATAGGGCTATCATATAGAGTATCCACCAGTGTGTGTCGTCTCTGTAGTCAGTGATGTGGGCAATTCGTGGATTAATTAACTCTCTCAATTATCTTTGTAATTAATATGAAATTATGAGGCGCTTTGCAAGGTGAAACTTAATTTATGAACCATTGGATCTGATTGTATCGAATGGTTGATATCGTTTGGATTCCGCTAACTCATACGTTTTCTATTATAGTATAGATAAAACTTTTCCATGATTGGAAAAGGTTAATCCAAGGTGGAGCTTTTCTTACTTCTTTTTTGCACTGTTCTCTTAATCCTTGTGCCTTTACTGTTTTCCTTCTACTTGGAACAGAAGAAAATTCCCTTATGGAGCTTCTAAGATTCATGTACAGTGGAAAGCTGACAACAATTGAGCCCACTCTTCTGCTCGACATCTTAATGGGTGCTGACAAATTTGAGGTTCCTGCTTGCATGAGGTACTGCACTCAGTTACTCATAAGCCGGCCTATGACCACAGAATGTGCACTGCTATACCTAGGCCATCCATGCTCCATTTTAATGGCTGCTGAAGTTCAGAGTTTAGTACGTGCAGCGAAGGGATTCCTTGCCAATAAATACAAGGATTTTGATAAGTAAGTGACCACTATTTGATGGAGCAATGATTTTTTCTTTTTGTTTCGGAGAAAATGTTGATATTGATGTCACTAATTATATTGTTTATATGTCACTCATAGCATTATTTATCTCATTTCAGGTTCCAAGATGAACTGATGAACATCTCTCTTGTTGGAATCGAAGCCATCTTTTCGAGCAGTGACCTACACGTGTTATGTGAAGATGTGGTTTATTACTTCTTGCTCAAGTGGGCCCGTGTGCGATACTATTATTCGGAGGAGGAAAGACGCAAGGTCTTGAGTTATCGCTTACTTCCACTGGTACGCTTCAGTAATATGAGCTGTGATGCACTGCAGAAGGTCCTAAGATGTGAAGATGTTGATATAGACCATGAGTACTTAACTAAGCATATTGCTGAGGTACTTCTACACAAAGCATACCCAAACCAGATGGAAGGTGCTCTTGCAGCAAACGGGACAACATGTTGGCAATTTGCTGAGCGAGCTTATGACTTCAAACTTGTGAGAGTGATTGCTTTTAATCAACCCTGCCCACAGGTTACAGTTTACATGGATCTAAAGCGTGATGAGTGTTCCCGACTCTTCCCATCAGGAGGTATATGCTCGCAAATGTTCCATCTCGCAGGGCACAAATTCTATCTCTTGGCAAACTGTAAAATGGTTGAGCAGGCAACATCGTACAGCTTTGCCCTATCATTACATATTTTTGATGAGCCGGCAGGCTCAATATGTTTAGATATTGAGTTTGCTGCAAGGACAAAGCCGTTAGGAAAATTTGTGAGCAAGTACGGATATAAGAACACCATGACTGGTGATCGGTCGCAGGGATGCGGTGATCTTTTCGGAATGCCATGGTTGACGTTCATTGCTGATGACAGCCTCTTCATTGATGGTGTGCTATATCTGAGAGCCGACTTGACTCTGGTGGTGCAGCCTGAATTACAGACCTGATCTGATATCTCACTCAGCAGAGTTAATTGCGTCCTGTCTTATGTGCAGTATCAGACGCTTCAGTCGTGGATTTCAGTTTCATCCCTGAAGGGCAATGAACAGAGTAGCTGATGTACGTGGGCCAGCTGCTACTGCATTTACTTAGTAATATATGTGCGTGTTTATGTGTTGCCTTTGTATATCGTTGTTGCATGTTGTATCATATAGTTTATGTGGAGAAGCTTTCTCTGTGTTGGTCGTTGTCTTGTAAGTGGTCTGTTGGATCCATGATGCAGTTCTAAGTGTCACAAAGTTCAATGGGATTTCAGTTATAATTTTGGATATTGTTGCTTGGCTGGGCATATGGGCAGTGTGGGCTTTTGGGTCCACGCTTGGTGCGGTCTTGTATAGCTATTTTTTGCTTCTGCTGGAATGTTTGGTGCCCGAATGTGAATGATGCAAGTAGATTGCACTTGTTCAGCTGAAAGCATTGGAGCGCGATGAGCTTCCTGGCCATTCGCTGTGGAAGCGAGGTCGATGTCCAGTGCTAGACGTCGCGCTATAGCTGACTGCAAAAAACTTGAGAGTTGATAACTGGCTTCATCTGGCTTATTATCCCCCAGTTCCTTAATATGTAGTTGGTTTTCTAAAAATCAAGTTTCTTAAGCTTTGACAGGATTTATAGAGAAACCCATTCTAAAAAAATAGAAACGTTTTTAAAACTAGAATACTGAATTTATACCATATAAAATTATATTTCGTCATGAATCTAATGATAATGATTTGGCATTCTAGAAATTGATAATTTTTCTATGAAGTTAGTGAAAGTATACAAATTTTGACTATAGAAAATCTAATGTGCACTATACTTTGATTCTTTGGAACGAAGTGAGTAGAGTTTCCTTACAACAGTGTCCATATATACTACTCTACGTCCATCCACTAGAAATGAATGAAACCGAAGCACCAAGACTCGTCTACTCCCTCCGTTCCTAAACATAAGTCTTTTTAGAGATTTCAATAAGGACTACATACAGATGTATATAGACATATTTTCATAGTTTAAAAAACCGAACCAATTATCGAACCGGCAAGGCTGTCGGTTCTAGTTTATCGGTCAGACCGGTTCGATTGTCGGTTTAATAAGCAATGAATAATATATACTTCATCAATAAATACACCAATCAATAGATAAAATAATGTGTAATCACACATAGAATAACTAGTAACTACTACTCCCTCCGTAAGGAAATATAAGAGCGTTTGGATCACTACTTTAGTGATCTAAACGCTCTTATATTTCTTTACCGAGGGAGTGCATGTTAACATCTAATTCATGTACGTGATAAAAAATGTGTAGTTGTTGACGCATGGAGCCGGAGCAGCAGGGAGAGGCTGCGACAAACCGTGACGATGTTGCTATGAGCCACTGCTGCGAGGCCGTCGGAGTTGCTACAATGGTGGCGTTGTTGTGAGCTCCGTTGCGAGGTTGCCGAAGTTTGCTACAATGGGTGGTATTGTTGTGAGCCACTGTTGCGAGGTCGCCGGAGACTCTATGATAAACGGTATTGTTGCGAGCAACTGCTACAAGGTCGCTGGAGTTGCTACTGGAGTCACGTGTGTTGGTCGACGGCTTTTTGCTGGGAGCAGTGCTGCATTGGTGTTGGGCGGACCATGGTGCGGGCAAGAGGTGCTGCAACGAGGACAACGAGATGGGAAGAAAGAGGCCGGCAAAGACAAGATCAGACGGCCATGCGTTGAGCATCTAACAGTTATCAACGCGGGTGTTATTTGGCCAACAATAACTGGATGGCGCCTAGGTCACGAGGGAAAGAGTGCTATGTTAGGCCGGGCCTTCGCTAGAGCAACAACTTTTTCTGTTCTTTTTCCTAATTTTGGGTTATTAGGGTTGTTCGGGTATCGGGACTATAAACCTGAATTCTCCTAATAAATTTCAGGTTTCTAGAGTTTCTACCAGAAAATATTTCTCGTTTTTCAGGTTCGAGCTTCGGATATTGACCTCCTAGTACCGGGTTCTATGCTAGGGTGAAGTGACACCATGGCACTATAAAACCTAATAAAAACGTTTCATGCAAGCCAGAAGAAGGACACTTGGACACTTCGAAGTTCCCCACTCTCAGTCGTCTCAATGGCTACCGACCAAAGGGAGGGCTGAACTCATCGGCGGAACCCTTGCTTTTGGAATCCTGACTGTAGTTGTCACGATATTACAAGTTGTGAGTCTTTGTTATTCTCATCCTTTTATCCCTGACTTTTACTTTGTTTCCTCATGGAAAAAAGAAAAATCTTCTTTTGGGAGCGTTTTCATCCCTCCTCCCCGTGAAACCCTACGGGATTCAGTGGCAGCGGCGATCTACCTCCTCCCCGGTGAGATCACGCCCCCTCCCTCCATCCGTCGATCCGGCGAAGGAAGGCGGCAGTGACCCCTGCTGTTTCAGACCTGTGGTAGTAGGTTGAGGTTTTGGTTCCTGATCGTCGGTGGCAAGACGATGGCACGGATGTCAGCATAGGATAACTCCTCCTCGCTGTGTCCTCATTCTGATGGTACTTCTTGTCATCGTTGGGAGGCATGTGAAGGGTGGTGTGTCCCCAGATCTGATTGTCCGGGTTGTGATTTTTCTTCTGCAGGTTTGTCTCAGTGCGCAGTCATGCGGAGCGGATGGTACAGTTGTGCGTCTTGCTCCTTAGGCTCCAGTTTTGACGGATGAAGGTTTGCCGGCTTCAGCTACGTCGAGGAGCATGTGAGAGTTGTGTTCTCCAACTCCACCCGACTGAACTTGGAGCGTTATACATGCCCTCTCTCACATTTTTCTCCGAGACAATTATTTTCTACATGCATCACGGTTGTCAACATCTTGTAACCCATATCGACAACTTCCGTTCACAACCTTTACAAACTCCTAGGCCTCAACAAGTTTGCTCCAATGAGATGGTTGAAGGAAATATGCCCTAGAGGCAATAATAAAGTTGTTATTTATATTTCCTTATATCATGATAAATGTTTATTATTCATGCTAGAATTGTATTAGACAGAAACTTAGTACATGTGTGAATACATAGACAAACAGAGTGTCACTAGTTTACCTTTACTTGACTAGCTCGTTGAATCAATGATGGTTATGTTTCCTAACCATAGACATGAGTTGTCATTTGATTAACGAGATCACATCATTAGAGAATGATGTGATTGACATGACCCATCCGTTAGCTTAGCATGATGATCGTTTAGTTTGTTGCTATTGCTTTCTCCATAACTTATACATGTTCCTATGACTATGAGATCATGCAACTCCCGAATATCGGAGGAACACTTTGTGTGCTACCAAACGTCACAACGTAACTGGGTGATTATAAAGGTCCTCTACAGGTGTCTCCGATGGTGTTTGTTGAGTTGGCATATATCGAGATTAGGATTTGTCACTCCGATTGTCGGAGAGGTATCTCTGGGCCCTCTCGGTAATGTACATCACTATAAGTCTTGCAAGCAATGTAGCTAATGAGTTAGTTATTGGATGTAGCATTACGGAACGAGTAAAGAGACTTACCGGTAACGAGATTGAACTAGATATTGAGATACCGACGATCAAACCTCAGGCAAGTAACATACCGATGACAAAGGGAACAACGTATATCGTTATACGGTTTGACCGATAAAGATCTTCGTAGAATATGTAGGAACCAATATGAGAATCCAGGTTCCGCTATTGGTTATTAACCGGAGACGTGTCTCGGTCATGTCTACATAGTTGTCGAACCCGTAGGGTCCGCACGTTTAACGTTTGGTGACGATCAGTATTATGAGTTTATGTGTTTTGATGTACCGAAGATAGTTCAGAGTCCCGGATGTGATCACGGACATGACGAGGAGTCTCGAAATGGTCGAGACATAAAGATTGATATATTGGGCGACTATATTCGGAGTGCCGGGGGGTTATCAAAACCCCCGAGGGAACTAATGGGCCTACATGGGCCTTGTGAGAGAGATAGGAGGGGGCCTAGGGCTGCCCCCCCCCTTGGGAGTCCGAATTGGACAAGGAGGGGGCGCACCCTCTTTCCTCCCTCACTCCTCTCCTTCCTTTCCCCTTCCCCCTTCCTAGTTGGACTAGGAAAAGGGGAGTCCTACTCCTACTAGCAGAAGGACTCCCCCTCTCCTTGGCGCGCCCCTAGGCCGGCCGGCCTCCCCCTTGCTCCTTTATATACGGGGGCAGGGGGCACTGATGACCCACAAGTATAGGGGTGTTGGAAATATGCCCTAGAGGCAATAATAAAATGGTTATTATTATATTTCTTTGTTCATGATAATTGTCTATTGTTCATGCTATAATTGTGTTATCCGGAAATCGTAATACATGTGTGAATACATAGACCACAACACGTCCCTAGTGAGCCTCTAGTTGACTAGCCCGTTGATCAAAAGATAGTCATGGTTTCCGGACTATGGACATTAGGAGAATGATGTGATGGACAAGACCCAATCCTAAACATAGCTCAAAGATCGTGTAGTTCGTTTGCTGTAGCTTTTCCGAATGTCAAGTATCATTTCCTTAGACCATGAGATTGTGCAACTCTCGGATACCATAGGAGTGCCTTGGGTGTGCCAAACGTCACAACGTAACTGGGTAACTATAAAGGTACACTACAGGTATCTCCGAAAGTGTCTGTTGGGTTGGCACGAATTGAGACTGGGATTTGTCACTCCGTGTGACGGAGAGGTATCTCTGGGCCCACTCGGTAATGCATCATCATAATGAGCTCAATGTGACCAAGTGGTTGATCACGGGATCATGCATTACGGTACGAGTAAAGTGACTTGCCGATAACGAGATTGAACGAGGTATTGGGATACCGACGATCGAGTCTCGGGCAAGTAACGTACCGATTGACAAAGGGAATTGTATACGGATTGATTGAATCCTCGACATCGTGGTTCATCCGATGAGATAATCGCGGAGCATGTGGGAGCCAACATGGGTATCCAGATCCCGCTGTTGGTTATTGACCGGAGAGTCATCTCGGTCATGTCTGCATGTCTCCCGAACCCGCAGGGTCTACACACTTAAGGTTCGGTGACGCTAGGTTGTAGAGATATTAGTATGCAGTAACCCGAAAGTTGTTCGAAGTCCCGGATGAGATCCCGGACGTCACGAGGAGTTCCGGAATGGTCCAGAGGTAAAGATTTATATATAGGACGTTCAGTTTCGGCCATCGGGAATGTTTCGGGGGTCGCCGGTATTGTACAGGGACCACCGGAAGGGTCCCGGGGGTCCACCGGGTGGGGCCACCTATCCCGGAGGGCCCCATGGGCTGAATTGGGAGGGGAACCAGCCCCTAGTGGGCTGGTGCGCCCCCCTTGGGCCTCCCATGCGCCTAGGGTTGGGAAACCCTAGGGGTGGGGGCGCCCCCACTTGGCTTGGGGGGGGGGGGGGAAGCCACCCCTTGGCCGCCGCCCCCTTGGAGATCCATCTCCCTAGGGCCGGCGCCCCTCCCCCCAAGGCCCCTATATAAAGAGGGGGGAGGGAGGGCAGCCGCACCTTTGCTCTTGGCGCCTCCCTCTCCCTCCGTAACACCTCTCCTCCCCGCTTGCGCTTGGCGAAGCCCTGCCGGGATCCTGCTGCATCCACCACCATGCCGTCGTGCTGTTGGATCTTCATCAACCTCTCCTTCCCCCTTGCTGGATCAAGTTGGAGGAGACGTCTTCCCAACCGTACGTGTGTTGAACGCGGAGGTGCCATCCGTTCGGCACTTGGACATCGGTGATTTGGATCACGTCGAGTACGACTCCATCAACCCCGTTCTCTTCAACGCTTCCGCGCGCGATCTACAAGGGTATGTAGATGCACTCCTCTCTCCCTCGTTGCTAGATGACTCCATAGATTGATCTTGGTGATGCGTAGAAAATTTTAAAATTCTGCTACGTTCCCCAACAGTGGTATCGGAGCTAGGTCTATGCGTAGTTCCTATGCACGAGTAGAACACAAAGCAGTTGTGGGCGTCGATATTGTCAATTTGCTTTCCGTTACTAGTCTTATCTTGATTCGGCAGCATTGTGGGATGAAGCGGCCCGGACCGACCTTACACGTACGCTTACGTGAGACTGGTTCCACCGACTGACATGCACTAGTTGCATAAGGTGGCTGGCGGGCGTCTGTCTCTCCCACTTTAGTCGGATCGGATTCATGAACAGGGTCCTTATGAAGGGTAAATAGAAATTGGCAATTCACGTTGTGGTTTTGGCGTAGGTAAGAAACGTTCTTGCTAGAAACCTATAGCAGCCACGTAAAAACTTGCAACAACAATTAGAGGACGCCTAACTTGTTTTTGCAGCAAGTGTTTTGTGATGTGATATGGCCAAAGGATGTGATGAATGATATATGTGATGTATGAGATGATCATGTTCTTGTAATAGGAATCACGACTTGCATGTAGATGAGTATGACAACTGGCAGGAGCCATAGGAGTTGTCTTTATTTATTTATGACCTGCGTGTCAACATAAACGTCATGTAATTACTTTACTTTATTGCTAAAGCGTTAGCCATAGTAGTAGAAGTAATAGATGTTGAGACAACTTCAAGAAGACACGATGATGGAGATCATGGTGTCATGCCGGTGACAACGATGATCATGGAGCCCCGAAGATGGAGATCAAAAGGAGCAAATGATATTGGCCATATCATGTCACTATTTGATTGCATGTGATGTTTATCATGTTTTACATCTTATTTGCTTAGAACGACGATAGCTTAAATAAGATGATCCCTCGTAATAATTTCAAGAAAGTGTTCCCCTAACTGTGCACCGTTGCGAAGGTTCGTTGTTTTGAAGCACCACGTGATGATCGGGTGTGATAGATTCTAACGTTCGAATACAACGGGTGTAAGCCAGATTTACACATGCAATACACTTAGGTTGACTTGACGAGCCTAGCATGTACAGACATGGCCTCGGAACACAGAAGACCGAAAGGTCGACCATGAGTCGTATAGAAGATACGATCAACATGAAGATGTTCACCGATGTTGACTAGTCCGTCTCACGTGATGATCGGACACGGCCTAGTTGACTCGGATCATGTTTCACTTAGATGACTAGAGGGATGTCTATCTGAGCGGGAGTTCATTGAGTAATTTGATTAGATGAACTTAATTATCATGAACTTAGTCTAAAATCTTTACAATATGTCTTGTAGATCAAATGGCCCACGTTGTCCTCAACTTCAACGCGTTCCTAGAGAAAACCAAGCTGAAAGATGATGGCAGCAACTGTACGGACTGGGTCCGGAACCTGAGGATCATCCTCATAGCTGCCAAGAAAGATTATGTCCTAGAAGCACCGCTAGGTAACGCACCTGTCCCAGAGAACCAAGACGTTATGAACGCTTGGCAGTCACGTGCCGATGATTACTCCCTCGTTCAGTGTTGCATGCTTTACAGCTTAGAACCGGGGCTCCAAATGCGTTTTGAGAGACACGGAGCATATGAGATGTTCGAAGAGCTGAAAATGGTTTTCCAGGCTCATGCCCGGGTCGAGATATATGAAGTCTCCGACAAGTTCTTCACCTGTAAGATGGAGGAAAATAGTTCTGTCAGTGAGCACATACTGAAAATGTCTGGGTTGCATAACCGCTTGACTCAGCTGGGAGTTAATCTCCCGGATGACACGCCACCGAGCTACGAGAGCTTTGTGATGAACTTCAATATGCAGGGGATGGAAAAGACCATTCCTGAGGTATATTCAATGCTGAAATCAGCGGAGGTAGAAATTAAAAAGGAACATCAAGTGTTGATGGTGAATAAAACCACTAAGTTCAAGAAAGGCAAGGGAAAAAAGAACTTCAAGAAGGACGGCAAGGGAGTTGCCGCGCCCGGTAAGCAAGCTGCCGGGAAGAAGCCAAAGAATGGACCCAAGCCCGAGACTGAGTGTTTTTATTGCAAGGGAAGTGGTCATTGGAAGCGGAACTGCCCCAAATACTTAGCGGACAAGAAGGCCGGCAACACTAAAGGTATATGTGATATACATGTAATTGATGTGTACCTTACCAGTACTCGTAGTAGCTCCTGGGTATTTGATACCGGTGCGGTTGCTCATATTTGTAACTCAAAGCAGGAGCTGCGGAATAAGCGGAGACTGGCGAAGGACGAGGTGACGATGCACGTCGGGAATGGTTCCAAGGTCGATGTGATCGCCGTCGGCACGCTACCTCTACATTTACCTACGGGATTAGTTTTAAACCTCAATAATTGTTATTTAGTGCCAGCTTTGAGCATGAACATTGTATCAGGATCTCGTTTAATTCGAGATGGCTGCTCATTTAAATCCGAGAATAATGGTTGTTCTATTTATATGAGAGATATGTTTTATGGTCATGCTCCTATGGTGAATGGTTTATTCTTAATGAATCTCGAGCGTAATGTTACACATATTCATAGTGTGAATACCAAAAGATGTAAGGTTGATAATGATAGTCCCACATACTTGTGGCACTGCCACCTTGGTCACATAGGTGTCAAACGCATAAAGAAGCTCCATGCAGATGGGCTTTTGGAGTCTCTTGATTACGAATCATTTGACATGTGCGAACCATGCCTCATGGGTAAAATGACCAAGACTCCGTTCTCAGGAACAATGGAGCGAGCAACCAACTTATTGGAAATCATACATACTGATGTGTGCGGTCCAATGAGTGTTGAGCCTCGCGGTGGCTATCATTATGTTCTCACCCTCACAGATGACTTGAGTAGATATGGGTATGTCTACTTAATGAAACACAAGTCTGAGACCTTTGAAAAGTTCAAGGAATTTCAGAATGAGGTTGAGAATCAACGTGACAGGAAAATCAACTTCTTGCGATCAGATCGTGGGGGAGAATACTTGAGTCGCGTATTTGGCACACACTTAAGAAAACGTGGAATAATTTCACAACTCACGCCGCCTGGAACACCTCAGCGCAATGGTGTGTCCGAACGTCGTAATCGCACTCTATTGGATATGGTGCGATCTATGATGTCTCTTACCGATTTACCGCTGTCATTTTGGGGCTATGCTTTAGAGACTGCCGCATTCACTTTAAATAGGGCTCCGTCGAAATCCGTTGAGACGACACCGTATGAATTATGGTTTGGTAGGAAACCTAAGCTGTCATTTCTAAAAGTTTGGGGATGCGATGCTTATGTCAAGAAACTTCAACCTGAAAAGCTCGAACCCAAATCGGAAAAATGCGTCTTCATAGGATACCCTAAAGAAACTATTGGGTATACCTTCTACCTCAGATCCGAAGGCAAGATCTTTGTTGCCAAGAATGGGTCCTTTCTAGAGAAAGAGTTTCTCTCGAAAGAAATAAGTGGGAGGAAAGTAGAACTTGATGAAGTATTACCTCTTGAACCGGTAAGTGGCGCAGCTCAAGAAAATGTTCCTAAGGTGCCTGCACTGACTAGAGAGGAAGTTAATGATGATGATCATGAAACTTCAGATCAAGTTGCTACTAAACTTCGTAGGTCCACAAGGACACGTTCTGCACCAGAGTGGTACGGCAACCCTGTCTTGGAAATCATGTTGTTAGACAACGGTGAACCTTCGAACTATGAAGAAGCGATGGCGGGCCCGGATTCCGACAAATGGCTGGAAGCCATGAAATCCGAGATAGGATCCATGTATGAAAATGAAGTATGGACTTTGACTGACTTGCCCGATGATCGGCGAGCCATAGAAAATAAATGGATCTTTAAGAAGAAGACAGACGTGGATGGTAACGTAACCATCTATAAAGCTCGGCTTGTCGCTAAGGGTTATCAACAAGTTCAAGGGGTTGACTACGATGAGACTTTCTCACCCGTAGCGAAGCTGAAGTCCATCCGAATCATGTTAGCAATTGCCGCATTCTATGATTATGAGATATGGCAAATGGACGTCAAAACGGCATTCCTTAATGGTTTCCTTAAGGAAGAATTGTATATGATGCAGCCGGAAGGTTTTGTCGATCCTAAGAATGCTGACAAGGTGTGCAAGCTCCAACGCTCGATTTATGGGCTGGTGCAAGCATCTCGGAGTTGGAACATTCGTTTTGATGAGATGATCAAAGCGTTTGGGTTTACGCAGACTTATGGAGAAGCCTGCATTTACAAGAAAGTGAGTGGGAGCTCTGTAGCATTTCTCATATTGTATGTGGATGACATACTGTTGATGGGAAATGATATAGAATTCTTGGAAAGCATAAAGGCCTACTTGAACAAGTGTTTTTCAATGAAGGATCTTGGAGAAGCTACTTATATATTAGGCATCAAGATCTATAGAGATAGATCGAGACGCCTCATTGGACTTTCACAGAGTACGTACCTTGACAAGATATTGAAGAAGTTCAAAATGGATCAGTCAAAGAAGGGGTTCTTGCCTGTATTGCAAGGTACGAGATTGAGCACGGCTCAATGCCCGACCACGGCAGAAGATAGAGAAAAGATGAGTGCCGTCCCCTATGCCTCGGCCATAGGGTCTATCATGTATGCTATGCTGTGTACCATACCTGATGTAAACCTTGCCGTAAGTTTGGTAGGAAGGTACTAAAGTAATCCCGGCATGGAACACTGGACAGTGGTCAAGAATATCCTGAAGTACCTAAAAAGGACTAAGGATATGTTTCTCGTTTATGGAGGTGACGAAGAGCTCGTCGTAAAGGGTTACGTCGATGCTAGCTTCGACACAGATCTGGATGACTCTAAGTCACAAACCGGATACGTGTATATTTTTAATGGTGGGGTAGTAAGCTGGTGCAGTTGCAAGCAAAGTGTTGTGGAGGGATCTACATGTGAAGCGGAGTACATGCCAGCCTCGGACGCAGCACAAGAAGCAGTCTGGGTGAAGGTCATTACCGACCTAGGAGTCATACCCAATGCGTCGGGCCCGATGACTCTCTTCTGTGACAACACTGGAGCTATTGCCCTTGCCAAGGAGCCCAGGATTCACAGGAAGACCAGGCATATCAAGCGTCGCTTCAACTCCATTCGTGAAAGTGTTCAAAATGGAGACATAGAGATTTGTAAAGTACATACGGACCTGAATGTGGCAGATCCGTTGACTAAACCTCTCCCTAGAGCAAAACACGATCAACACCAGAACTGCATGGGTGTTTGATTCATCACAATGTAACTAGACTATTGACTCTAGTGCAAGTGGGAGACTGTTGGAAATATGCCCTAGAGGCAATTATAAAATGGTTATTATTATATTTCTTTGTTCATGATAATTGTCTATTGTTCATGCTATAATTGTGTTATCCGAAAATCATAATACATGTGTGAATACATAGACCACAACACGTCCCTAGTGAGCCTCTAGTTGACTAGCTCGTTGATCAAAAGATAGTCATGGTTTCCTGACTATGGACATTGGATGTCATTGATAACGGGATCACATCATTAGGAGAATGATGTGATGGACAAGACCCAATCCTAAGCATAGCTCAAAGATCGTGTAGTTCGTTTGCTGTAGCTTTTCCGAATGTCAAGTATCATTTTCTTAGACCATGAGATTGTGCAACTCCCGGATACCGTAGGAGTGCCTTGGGTGTGCCAAACATCACAACGTAACTGGGTGACTATAAAGGTACACTACAGGTATCTCCGAAAGCGTCCGTTGGGTTGGCACGAATCGAGATTGGGATTTGTCACTCCGTGTGACGGAGAGGTATCTCTAGGCCCACTCGGTAATGCATCATCATAATGAGATCAATGTGACCAAGTGGTTGATCACGGGATCATGCATTACGGCACGAGTAAAGTGACTTGCCGGTAACGAGAATGAACGAGGTATTGGGATACCGACGATCGAGTCTCGGGCAAGTAACGTACCATTGACAAAGGGAATTGTATACGGATTGATTGAATCCTCAACATCGTGGTTCATCCGATGAGATCATCATGGAGCATGTGGGAGCCAACATGGGTATCCAGATCCCGCTGTTGGTTATTGACCGAAGAGTCGTCTCGGTCATGTCTGCATGTCTCCCGAACCCGTAGGGTCTACACACTTAAGGTTCGGTGATGCTAGGGTTGTAGAGATATTAGTATGCAGTAACCCGAAAGTTGTTCAAAGTCCCGGATGAGATCCCGGACGTCACGAGGAGTTCCGGAATGGTCCGGAGGTAAAGATTTATATATAGGAAGTCCAGTTTCGGCCATCGGGAATGTTTCGGAGGTCACCGGTATTGTACCGGGACCACCGAAAGGGTCCCGGGGGTCCACCGGGTGGGGCCACCTATCCCGGAGGGCCCCATGGGCTGAATTGGGAGGGGAACCATCCCCTAATGGGCTGGTGCGCCCCCCCTTGGGCCTCCCCTGTGCCTAGGGTTGGGAAACCCTAGGGGTGGGGGCGCCCCCCACTTGGCTTGGGGGGGGGAAGCCACCCCTTGGCCGCCGCCCCCTTGGAGATCCATCTCCCTAGGGCCGCCCCCCAAGGCCCCTATATAAAGAGGGGGGGAGGGAGGGCAGCCGCACCTTTGCTCTTGGCGCCTCCCTCTCCCTCCGTAACACCTCTCCTCCCCGCTTGCGCTTGGCGAAGCCCTCCTGGGATCCTGCTGCATCCACCACCACACCGTCGTGCTGCTGGATCTTCATCAACCTCTCCTTCCCCCTTGCTGGATCAAGTTGGAGGAGACGTCTTCCCAACCGTACGTGTGTTGAACGCGGACGTGCCGTCCGTTCGGCACTTGGACGTCGGTGATTTGGATCACGTCGAGTACGACTCCATCAACCCCGTTCTCTTGAACGCTTCCGCGCGCGATCTACAAGGGTATGTAGATGCACTCCTCTCTCCCTCGTTGCTAGATGACTCCATAGATTGATCTTGGTGATGCGTAGAAAATTTTAAAATTCTGCTACGTTCCCCAACAAGGGGATCTAGCATAGTCCTTTCGATAAGTAAGAGTGTCGAACCCAACGAGGAGCGGAAGGAAATGATAAGCGGTTTCCAGCAAGGTATTCTCTGCAAGTACTGAAATAAGTGGTAACAGATAGTTTTGTGATAGGATAATTTGTAACGAGCAACAAGTAACAAAAGTAAATAAAGTGCAGCAAGGTGGCCCAATACTTTTTTTAGCAAAGGACAAGCCTGGACAAACTCTTATATAGAGAAAAGCGCTCCCGAGGACACATGGGAATATCGTCAAGCTAGTTTTCATCACGTTCATATGATTCGCGTTTGGTACTTTGATAATTTGGTATGTGGGTGGACCGGTGCTTGGGTACTATCCTTACTTGGACAAGCATCCCACTTATGATTAACCTATATTGCAAGCATCCGCAACTACAACAAAAGTATTAAGGTAAACCTAACCATAGCATGAAACATATGGATCCAAATCAGCCCCTTACGAAGCAACACATAAACTAGGGTTTAAGCTTCTGTCACTCTAGCAACCCATCATCTACTTATTACTTCCCAATGCCTTCCTCTAGGCCCAAATAATGGTGAAGTGTTATGTAGTCGACGTTCACATAACACCACTAGAGGAGAGACAACATACATCTCATCAAAATATCGAACAAATACCAAATTCACATGACTACCAATAGAAAGACTTCTCCCATGTCCTCAGGAACAAACGTAACTACTCACAAAGCATATTCATGTTCATAATCAGAGGGGTATTAATATGCATATAGGATCTGAACATATGATCTTCCACCAAATAAACCAACTAGCATCAACTACAAGGAGTAATTAGCACTACTAGCAACCTACTAATACCAATCCCAGACTTGGAGACAAGAATTGGATACAAGAGATGAACTAGGGTTTTGAGAGGAGATGGTGCTGGTGAAGATGTTGATGGAGATTGCCCTCTCCCGATGAGAGGAGCGTTGGTGATGACGATGGCGATGATTTCTTCCTCCCGGAGGGAAGTTTCCTCGGTAGAACAGCTCCGCCGGAGCCCTAGATTGGTTCCGCCAAGGTTCCGCCTCGTGGAGGCGGAGTTTCATCCGAGAAGATGGCTTATGATTTTTTTTCTCATCGAAAGACTCCATATAGCAGAAGATGGCCATCGGAGGGCCACCATGGGGCCCACGAGGTAGGGGGCGCGCCCAGGGGGGTAGGGCGCACCCCCCACCCTCGTGGGCAGGGTGTGGCCCCCCTGGTGAACTTCTTGCGCTCAGTATTTTTTATATATTTTGAAAACATCTTCCGTGAAGTTTCAAGACTTTTGGAGCTGTGAAGAATAGGTCTCTAATATTTGCTCCTTTTCCAGCCCAGAATCCCAGCTGCCGGCATTCTCCCTATTTATGTAAACCTTGTAAAATAAGAGAGAATAGGCATAAGTATTGTGACATAATGTGTAATAACAGCCCATAATGCAATAAATATTGATATAAAAGAATGATGCAAAATGGACGTATCAACTCCCCCAAGCTTAGACCTCAAGCGAAAGCGGAAATCGAAAAATATGTCCACATGTTTAGAGATAGAGGTGTCGATAAAAATAAAATACGGACATGAGGGCATCATGATCATTCTTAGAACAGCAACTTATATAATTCTTGTCATATGATTTCTTATGCTAGAGTAATAATTCAATCACAATTTCAAGTATGATTCATAAACTTCATTGAAAACTAACAAACTATAATCTCAGTCATTGGAGCAATTTCAATTTATCATAACATAGGAAAGAGTCAATGTATAAGAGCTTTTCAGCAAGTCCACATACTCAACTATCATATAGTCTTTCACAATTGCTGACACTCACGCAATACTTATGGGTATGGAGTTTTAATCGGACACAGAGAAAGATAGGGGCTTATAGTTTTGCCTCCCAACGTTTTACCTCAAGGGTAATGTCAACAATAATGGTTCATGAAAACTCACATCCAATTAGCCATATATACCAGGATCTTTCCAACATACTGTGCTTGCCAAAGGATAAAATGTAAAAAGGAAGGGTGAAGATCACCATGACTCTTATGCAAGGTAGAAGATAAAAGTAAAAGATAGGCCCTTCGTAGAGGGAAGTAGAGGTTGTCATGCGCTTTTATGGTTGGATGCACAAAATTATAATGCGAAAGAACGTCACTTTATATTGCCACTTGCGATATGGACCTTTATTATGCAGTCTGTCGCTTTTATTTCTTCCATATCACACGATCGTATAAAGCTTATTTTCTCCCACACTAATAAGTCATACATATTTAGAGAGCAATTTTTATTGCTTGCACCGATGACAACTTACTTGGAGGATCTTACTCAATCCATAGGTAGGTATGGTGGACTCTCATGGCAAAACTGGTTTAAGGGTATTTGGAAGCACAAGTAGTATCTCTACTTGGTGCGATGAATTTGGCTAGCATGAGGGGGAAAGGCAAGCTCAACCATGTTGGATGATCCATGACAATATAATTTATCTCAGATGTAAGAAAACATAACCCATTACGTTGTCTTCCTTGTCCAACGTCAATTCTTTAGCATGTAATATTTTAGTGAGTGCTCACAATCATAAAAGATGTCCAAGATAGTATATTTATATGTGAAAACCTCTCTTTCTTTATTACTTCCTATTAATTGCAACGATGACCAAAACTATGTCTGTCAACTCTCAACAACTTTTATTCATCATACTTTTTCTATGTGAGCTCATTACTCTCCATAAGATCCATATGATCTCTTTGTTTCCTTTTTTATTTCTCTTTTCTTTTATTCACTTAGGATCATGGAAAAATAATCAAGCCCTTGACTCAACACTAATCTTTATTATATATAGCTCACAGACTCTATTACATAGAATGATCATAAAGCAAAACTCACAACTAGATCATACTAAGAACTTCTATTCTACTAGATCAAAATATTATCAAAAGGATCAAACTAAGAAAAACGGTAAAGATAAAAGTGATGGTGATACGATACTGGGGCACTCCCCCAAGCTTGGCAGTTGCCAAGGGGAGTGCCCATACCAGATGCTCAATTCTTCTTTGTTGGTGAAGAAGGTGGAGTTGTTGATGATGGATAGTCGCACATCGAGCATAGGAGGTCTTCTAACTTGTGGATAATGCCTTTGAGTGCGATGATATGCTCCTTCAACAAAATATTTTCACGTGTGAGATACTTATTTTGTATACGAGCTAACTCAATCATCTTGAAAGCTTCGATCTCAATTGGGGTAAGAAGATTGTGATCAAGTTGAAGCATGTCTTCTGTTGCCAGAACTTGGTCTTCCGTGGCCTTCTTGATCCCTTCATCCGTGTTGATCTCCATGGGTTCTTCTCTCTTCATCTCTATCTTCATTAGCCAAGCATCGTTGCCCTCATGGTTGGAGGAGGAGGGAGACGACATAATGTCTGGCCTTGACATCCCTGACAGAAAACAGCTTGAAACAAAGACAAGAGATATTTGCGTGATACGGTGGTCAATACCCCCGGGAGATTATATAATGAATTTTTACCGACCAAAATACGTGTCGTGTAAGAAAACGGAGTCCGGAGAGCGCACGAGGTGCCCACGAGGTAGGGGGCGCGCCCAGTAGGGTAGGGCGCGCCCTCCACCCTTGTGGAGGCCTCGTGTCCTTCCCGGACTGCTTCTTATTTTTCTATTTTTCTAAATATTCCAAAACGGAGAAATATTGCCTTAAAAACTGTTTTGGAGTCGGTTTACTTACCGTACCACATACCTATTCCTTTTCGGAGTCTGAAACGTTCCGGAAAGTGTCCCTTATGTATTCCTCCGGGGTTACGGTTTCAATAACATTGGTTTCAACATTTATGGGATTACCTGAGATATAATGTTTAATTCTTTGACCGTTCACCACCTTCGGATTTGTGCCTCCGAAGTTGTTGATTTTTATGGCACCGGAATGATAGACCTCCTCAATAACGTAAGGATCTTCCCATTTAGAGAGAATTTTTCCTGCAAAAAATCATAAACGAGAGTTGTATAGCAATACATAATCACCTACATTAAACTCACGCTTTTGTATCCTTTTATCATGCCATCTTTTAATCTTTTCTTTATACAACTTGGCATTTTCATAGGCTTGGGTTCTCCATTCATCGAGTGAGCTAATATCAAATAACCTCTTCTCAGTGGCAAATTTAAAATCATAATTGATCTCTTTAATAGCCCAATATGCCTTGCGTTCTAGTTCGAGAGCTAAGTGACATGCTTTTCCATAAACCATTTTATACAAAGACATGCCCATAGGATTTTTATATGCAGTTCTATAGGCCCATAATGCATCATCAAGTTTCTTGGACCAATTCTTTCTAGACCTATTGACAGTCTTTTGCAGAATTAATTTGAGCTCTCTATTACTCAATTCTACTTGACCACTAGACTGAGGGTGATAAGGGGATGCAATTCTATGATTAACATCATACTTAGCAAGCATTTTACGGAAAGCACCATGAATAAAATGTGAACCACCATCAGTCATTAAATATCTAGGGACTCCAAATCTTGGAAAAATAACTTCTTTAAGCATTTTAATAGAAGTGTTATGATCAACACTACTAGTTGGAATAGCTTCTACCCACTTAGTAACGTAATCAACAACAACTAGAATATGTGTATATCCATTAGAGGAAGGAAAAGGTCCCATATAATCAAAGCCCCAAACATCAAATGGTTCAATAACGAGTGAATAGTTCATAGGCATTTCTTGACGTCTACTAATATTACCAATTCTTTGACATTCATCACAAGATAAGACAAACTTACGGGCATCTTTGAAGAGAGTAGGCCAATAAAAACCAGATTGCAATACCTTATGTGCAGTTCTATCTCCAGCATGGTGTCTGTTGGAAATATGCCCTAGAGGCAATAATAAAAGCATTATTATTATATTTCCTTGTTCATGATAATTGTCTTTATTCATGCTATAATTGTATTATCCGGAAATCGTAATACATGTGTGAATAATAGACACCAACATGTCCCTAGTAAGCCTCTAGTTGACTAGCTCGTTGATCAACAGATAGTCATGGTTTCCTGACTATGGACATTGGATGTCATTGATAACGAGATCACATCATTAGGAGAATGATGTGATGGACAAGACCCAATCCTAAACATAGCATAAGATCGTATAGTTCGTTTGCTAGAGTTTTCCAATGTCAAGTATCTTTTCCTTAGACCATGAGATCGTGTAACTCCTAGATACCGTAGGAGTGCTTTGGGTGTGCCAAACGTCACAACGTAACTGGGTGGCTATAAAGGTGTACTACGGGTATCTCCGAAAGTGTCTGTTGGGTTGACACGGATCAAGACTGGGATTTGTCACTCCGTATGACGGAGAGGTATCACTGGGCCCACCCGGTAATGCATCATCATAATGAGCTCAAAGTGACCAAGTGTCTGGTCACGGGATCATGCATTACGGTACGAGTAAAGTGACTTGCCGGTAATGAGATTGCACGAGGTATTGGGATACCGACGATCGAATCTCGGGCAAGTAACATGCCGATTGACAAAGGGAATTGTATACGGGGTTGCTTGAATCCTCGACATCGTGGTTCATCCGATGAGATCATTGAGAAGCATGTGGGAGCCAACATGGGTATCCAGATCCCGCTGTTGGTTATTGACCGGAGAGCGATCTCGGTCATGTCTACATGTCTCCCGAACCCGTAGGGTCTACACACTTAAGGTTCGGTGACGCTATGGTTGTAGGGATATGTATATGCAGTAACCCGAATGTTGTTCGGAGTCCCGGATGAGATCCCGGACATCACGAGGAGTTCCGGAATGGTCCGGAGGTAAAGATTTATATATGGGAAGTCCTGTTTCGGCCATCGGGACAAGTTTCGGGGTCATCGGTATTGTACCGGGACCACCAGAAGGGTCCCGGGGGTCCACCGGGTGGGGCCACCTGTCCCGGGGGGCCACATGGGCTGTAGGGGGTGCGCCTTGGCCTACATGGGCCAAGGGCACCAGCCCCAAGGGGCCCATGCGCCTAGGGTTTCAAGGGAGGAAGAGTCCTAGGAGGGGAAGGCACCTCCTAGGTGCCTTGGGGAGGAGGGATTCCTCCCCTTGGCCGCACCACCCTAGGAGATTAGATCTCCTAGGGCCGGCGCCCCCCCTGGCCCTCCTATATATAGTGGGGAGATGGAACACTTCTTACCTGATCTTTTGGGGCCTCCCTCTCCCTCTCCAACACCTCCTCCTCCATAGTGCTTGGCGAAGCCCTGCCGGAGTACTGCAGCTCCATCACCACCACGCCGTCGTGCTGCTGCTGGAGCCATCTTCCTCAACCTCTCCTTCCCTCTTGCTGGATCAAGAAGAAGGAGACGTCACGCTGACCGTACGTGTGTTGAACACGGAGGTGCCGTCCGTTCGGTGCTAGGATCTCCGGTGATTTGGATCACGTCGAGTACGCCTTCCTCATCCCCGTTCTTTGAAACGCTTCCGCGCGTGATCTACAAAGGTATGTAGATGCAATCCGATCACTCGTTGCTAGATGAACTCCTAGATGGATCTTGGTGAAACCGTAGGAAAATTTTTGTTTTCTGCAACGTTCCCCAACAGTGGCATCATGAGCTAGGTCTATGCGTAGTTCTCTTGCACGAGTAGATCACAATTTGTTGTGGGCGTTGATGTTGTCAACTTTCTTGCCGCTACTAGTCTTATCTTGCTTCAACGGTATTGTGGGATGAAGCGGCCCGGACCAACCTTACACGTACGCTTACGTGAGACTGGTTCCACCGACTAACATGCACAAGTTGCATAAGGTGGCTGGCGGGTGTCTGTCTCTCCTACTTTAGTTGGAGCGGATTCGATGAAAAGGGTCCTTATGAAGGGTAAATAGAAGTTGACAAATCACGTTGTGGCTTTCACGTAGGTAAGAAAACGTTCTTGCTAGAACCCTACTTCAGCCACGTAAAACTTGCAACAACAATTAGAGGACGTCTAACTTGTTTTTGCAGCAAGTGCTTTGTGATATGATATGGCCAAAGTTGTGATGAATGATGAATGATATATATGTGATGTATGAGATGTTCATGCTATTGTAATAGGAATCACGACTTGCATGTCGATGAGTATGACAACCGGCAGGAGCCATAGGAGTTGTCTATATTTTTTGTATGACCTGCGTGTCATTGAGAAACGCCATGTAAATTACTTTACTTTATTGCTAAACGCGTTAGCCATAGTAGTAGAAGTAATAGTTGGCGAGCA
Organism: Triticum urartu; assembly: GCF_003073215.2. Taxonomy (NCBI): domain Eukaryota; kingdom Viridiplantae; phylum Streptophyta; class Magnoliopsida; order Poales; family Poaceae; genus Triticum; species Triticum urartu. The sequence continues at coordinate 593,541,055 of NC_053025.1, forward strand.
ACTTCATGGAGACACGATGATGGAGATCATGATGATGGAGATCATGGTGTCATGCCGGTGACAAGATGATCATGGAGCCCCAAGATGGAGATCAAAGGAGCTATGTGATATTGGCCATATCATGTCACTATTATTATTTGATTGCATGTGATGTTTATCATGTTTTTCATCTTGTTTGCTTAGAACGACGGTAGTAAATAAGATGATCCCTCATAATAATTTCAAGAAAGTGTTCCCCCTAACTGTGCACCGTTGCGACAGTTTGTTGTTTCGAAGCACCACGTGATGATCGGGTGTGATAGATTCTAACGTTCACATACAACGGGTGTAAGACAGATTTACACATGCAAAACACTTAGGTTGACTTGACGAGCCTAGCATGTGTACAGACATGGCCTCGGAACACAGAAGACCGAAAGGTCGAGCATGAGTCGTATAGAAGATACGATCAACATGAAGATGTTCACCGACGTTGACTAGTCCGTCTCACGTGATGATCGGACACGGCCTAGTTAACTCGGATCATGTTATACTTAGATGAAAGGAGGGATGTCTATCTAAGTGGGAGTTCATTGAATAATTTGATTAGATGAACTTAATTATCATGAACTTAGTCTAAAATATTTACAATATGTCTTGTAGATCAAATGGCCAACGTAGTCCTCAACTTCAACGCGTTCCTAGAGAAAACCAAGCTGAAAGACGATGGCAGCAACTATACGGACTGGGTCCGGAACCTGAGGATCATCCTCATAGCTGCCAAGAAAGATTATGTCCTACAAGCACCGCTAGGTGATGCACCTGTTCTCCCTGCAGAACAAGACGTTATGAACGCTTGGCAGGCACGTACCGATGACTACTCCCTCGTTCAGTGCGGCATGCTTTACAGCTTAGAGCCGGGGCTCCAAAAGCGTTTTGAGAGACATGGATCATATGAGATGTTCGAAGAGCTGAAAATGGTTTTTCAAGCTCATGCCCAGGTCGAGAGATATGAAGTCTCCGATGAATTCTTCAGCTGTAAGATGGAGGAAAATAGTTCTGTCAGTGAGCACATACTCACTATGTCTGGGTTACATAACCGCTTGACTCAGCTGGGAGTTAATCTCCCGGATGACGCGGTCATTGACAGAATCCTTCAGTCGCTTCCACCGAGCTACAAAAGCTTTGTGATGAACTTCAATATGCAGGGGATGGAAAAGACCATTCCTGAAGTATTTGCTATGCTGAAATCAGCAGAGGTAGAAGTCAAGAAGGAACATCAAGTGTTGATGGTCAATAAAACCACTAAGTTCAAGAAGGGCAAGGGTAAAAAGAACTTCAAGAAGGACGGCAAGGGAGTTGCCGCGCCCGGCAAGCAAGCTGCCGGGAAGAAGCCAAAGAATGGACCCAAGCCCGAGACTGAGTGCTTTTATTGCAAGGAAAGTGGTCACTGGAAGCGGAACTGCCCCAAATACTTAGCGGACAAGAAGGCCGGCAAAACGAAAGGTATATGTGATATACATGTAATTGATGTGTACCTTACCAGTACTCGTAGTAGCTCCTGGGTATTTGATACCGGTGCAGTTGCTCACATTTGTAACTCAAAGCAGGAGCTGCGGAATAAGCGGAGACTGGCGAAGGACGAGGTGACGATGCGCGTCGGGAATGGTTCCAAGGTCGATATGATCGCCGTCGGCACGCTACCTCTACATTTACCTACGGGATTAGTTTTGAACCTCAATAATTGTTATTTAGTGCCAAGTTTGAGCATGAACATTGTATCAGGATCTCGTTTAATACGAGATGGCTACTCATTTAAATGCGAGAATAATGGTTGTTCTATTTATATGAGAGATATGTTTTATGGTCATGCTCCGATGGTGAATGGTTTATTCTTAATGAATCTCGAGCGTAATGCTACACATATTCATAGTGTGAGTACCAAAAGAAGTAAGGTTGATAATGATAGTCCCACATACTTGTGGCACTGCCGCCTTGGTCACATAGGTGTCAAACGCATGAAGAAGCTCCATGCTGATGGACTTTTAGAGTCTCTTGATTATGAATCATTTGACACGTGCGAACCATGCCTCATGGGTAAATTGACCAAGACTCCGTTCTCAGGAACAATGGAGCGAGCAACCAACTTATTGGAAATCATACATACTGATGTGTGCGGTCCAATGAGCGTTGAGGCTCGCGGTGGCTATCGTTATGTTCTCACCCTCACTGATGACTTGAGTAGATATGGGTATGTCTACTTAATGAAACACAAGTCTGAGACCTTTGAAAAGTTCAAGGAATTTTAGAGTGAGGTTGAGAATCAATGTGACAGGAAAATCAAGTTCCTGCGATCAGATTGTGGGGGGGGGATACTTGAGTCACGAGTTTGGCACACACTTAAGAAAATGTGGAATAGTTTCACCACTCACGCCGCCTGGAACACCTCAGCGTAATGGTGTGTCCGAACGTCATAATCGCACTCTATTAGATATGGTGCGATCTATGATGTCTCTTACCGATTTACCGCTATCTTTTTGGGGCTATGCTTTAGAGACTGCCGCATTCACTTTAAATAGGGCTCCGTCGAAATCCGTTGAGACGACACCGTTTGAATTATGGTTTGGGAAGAAACCTAAGCTGTCGTTTCTAAAAGTTTGGGGATGCGATGCTTATGTCAGGAAACTTCAACCTGAAAAGCTTGAACCCAAATCGGAAAAATGCATCTTCATAGGACACCCTAAAGAAACTGTTGGGTATACCTTCTACCTCAGATCCGAAGGCAAGATCTTTGTTGCCAAGAATGGGTCCTTTCTAGAGAAAGAGTTTCTCTCGAAAGATGTAAGTGGGAGGAAAGTAGAACTTGATGAAGTATTACCTCTTGAACCGAAAAATGGCGCAACTCAAGAAAATGTTCCTGAGGTGCCTGCACCGACTAGAGAGGAAGTTAATGATGATGATCAAGATACTTCTGATCAAGCTCCTACTGAAATTCGAAGGTCCACAAGGACACGTTCCGCACCAGAGTGGTACGGCAACCCTGTCATGGAAATCATGTTGTTGGACAACGGTGAACCTTCGAACTATGAAGAAGCGATGGCGGGCCCGGATTCCGACAAATGGCTAGAAGCCATGAAATCCGAGATAGGATCCATATATGAAAACGAAGTATGGACTTTGACTGACTTGCCCGTAGAGCGGCGAGCCATAGAAAATAAATGGATCTTTAAGAAGAAGACAGACGCGGATGGTAATGTGACCATCTATAAAGCTCGGCTTGTCGCTAAGGGTTATCGACAAGTTCAAGGGGTTGACTACGATGAGACTTTCTCACCAGTAGCGAAGCTAAAGTCCGTCCGAATCATGTTAGCGATTGCCGCATTCTATGATTATGAAATATGGCAAATGGACGTCAAAACGGCATTCCTTAATGGTTTCCTTAAGGAAGAATTGTATATGATGCAGCCGGAAGGTTTTGTCGATCCTAAGAATGCTGACAAGGTGTGCAAGCTCCAACGCTCGATTTATGGGCTGGTGCAAGCATCTCGGAGTTGGAACATTCGCTTTGATGAGATGATCAAAGCGTTTGGGTTTACGCAGACTTATGGCGAAGCCTGCGTTTACAAGAAAGTGAGTGGGAGCTCTGTAGCATTTCTCATATTATATGTAGTTGACATACTTTTGATGGATATAGAACTTTTGGACAGCATTAAGGCCTACTTGAATAAGAGTTTTTCAATGAAGGACCTTGGAGAAGCTGCTTATATATTAGGCATCAAGATCTACAGAGATAGATCAAGACGCCTCATAGGTTTTTCACAAAGCACATACCTTGATAAGATATTGAAGAAGTTCAATATGGATCAGTCTAAGAAGGGGTTCTTGCCTGTGTTGCAAGGTGTGAAATTGAGCTCAGCTCAATGTCCGACCACGGCAAAAGATATAGAGGAGATGAGTGTCATCCCCTATGCCTCAGCCATAGGTTCTATTATGTATGCCATGCTGTGTACCAGACCTGATGTAAACCTTGCCGTAGGTTTGGTAGGAAGGTACCAAAGTAATCCCGGCAAGGAACACTGGACAGCGGTCAAGAATATCCAGAAGTACCTGAAAAGGACTAAGGAAATGTTTCTCGTTTATGGAGGTGACGAAGAGCTCGTCGTAAAGGGTTACGTCGACGCTAGCTTCGACACAGATCTGGATGACTCTAAGTCACAAACCGGATACGTGTATATTTTGAATGGTGGGGCAGTAAGCTGGTGCAGTTGCAAGCAGAGCGTCGTGGCGGGATCTACATGTGAAGCGGAGTACATGGCAGCCTCGGAGGCAGCACATGAAGCAATTTGGGTGAAGGAGTTCATCACCGACCTAGGAGTCATACCCAATGCGTCGGGGCCGATCAAGCTCTTCTGTGACAACACTAGAGCTATTGCACTTGCCAAGGAGCCCAGGTTTCACAAGAAGACAAGGCACATCAAGCGTCGCTTCAACTCCATTCGTGAAAATGTTCAAGATGGAGACATAGATATTTGTAAAGTACATACGGACCTGAATGTAGCAGATCCGTTGACTAAACCTCTCCCTAGAGCAAAACATGATCAACACCAGAATTCCATGGGTGTTCGATTCATCACAATGTAACTAGATTATTGACTCTAGTGCAAGTGGGAGACTGTTGGAAATATGCCCTAGAGGCAATAATAAAAGCATTATTATTATATTTCCTTGTTCATGATAATTGTCTTTATTCATTAAATTGTGTTATCCGGAAATCGTAATACATGTGTGAATAATAGACACCAACATGTCCCTAGTAAAAGCCTCTAGTTGACTAGCTCGTGATCACAGATTAGTTCATGGTTCCTGACTATGACATTGGATGTCATTGATAACGAGATCACATTCATTAGAGAATGATGGATGGACAAGACCCAATCCTAAACATAGCACAAGATCGTATAGTTCGTTTGCTAGAGTTTTCCAATGTCAAGTATCCTTTCCTTAGACCATGAGATCGTGTAACTCTCGGATACCGTAGGAGTGCTTTGGGTGTACCAAAAGTCACAACGTAACTGGGTGACCATAAAGGTATACTACGGGTATCTACGAAAGTGTCTGTTGGGTTGACACGGATCAAGACTGGGATTTGTCACTCCGTATGACGGAGAGGTATCACTGGGCCCACTCGGTAATGCATCATCATAATGAGCTCAAAGTGACCAAGTGTATGGTCACGGGATCATGCATTACGGTACGAGTAAAGTGACTTGCCGGTAACGAGATTGAACGAGGTATTGGGATACCGACGATCGAATCTCGGGCAAGTAACATACCGATGACAAAGGGAATTGTATACGGGGTTGCTTGAATCCTCGACATCGTGGTTCATCCGATGAGATCATCGAGGAGCATGTGGGAGCCAACATGGGTATCCAGATCCCGCTGTTGGTTATTGACCGGAGAGCGATCTCGGTCAAGTCTACATGTCTCCCGAACCCGTAGGGTCTACACACTTAAGGTTCGGTGACGCTAGGGTTGTAGGGATATGTATATGCAGTAACCCGAATGTTGTTCGGAGTCCCGGATGAGATCCCGGACATCACGAGGAGTTCCGGAATGGTCCGGAGGTAAAGATTTATATATGGGAAGTCCTATTTCGGCCATCGGGACAAGTTTCGGGGTCATCGGTATTGTACCGGGACCACCAGAAGGGTCCCGGGGGTCCACCGGGTGGGGCCACCTGTCCCGGGGGGCCACATGGGCTGTAGGGGGTGCGCCTTGGCCTACATGGGCCAAGGGCACCAGCCCCAAGGGGCCCATGCGCCTAGGGTTTCAAGGGAGGAAGAGTCCTAGGAGGGGAAGGCACCTCCTAGGTGCCTTGGGGAGGAGGGATTCCTCCCCTTGGCCGCACCACCCTAGGAGATTAGATCTCCTAGGGCCGGCGCCCCCCCTGGCCCTCCTATATATAGTGGGGAGATGGAGGACTTCTTACCTGATCTTTTGGGGCCTCCTTCTCCCTCTCCAACACCTCCTCCTCCTCCATAGTGCTTGGCGAAGCCCTGCCGGAGTACTACAGCTCCATCACCACCACGCCGTCGTGCTGCTGCTCGAGCCATCTTCCTCAACCTCTCCTTCCCTCTTGCTGGATCAAGAAGAAGGAGACGTCACGCTGACCGTACGTGTGTTGAACGCGGAGGTGCCGTCCATTCGGTGCTAGGATCTCCAGTGATTTGGATCACGTCGAGTACGCCTTCCTCATCCCCGTTCTTTGAAACGCTTCCGCGCGTGATCTACAAAGGTATGTAGATGCAATCCGATCACTCGTTGCTAGATGAACTCCTAGATGGATCTTGGTGAAACCGTAGGAAAATTTTTGTTTTCTGCAACGTTCCCCAACAGTGTTCTCCATAAGCTTCGGAGTGACACTTGCGTAGGATCTGTTCCTGTTCATGCTCAGGTACACAACGTCTAATAACACCATCTACTCCTTCTTTATAAAGATGTGGGCCATCCCAAAAGTAATGCCTCAAATCATAGAAGAACTTTTTCTTTTGCTGGTATGTGAAACTAGGTAGTATGAATTTGGCAACAATGTAATTAGCATAATCAGCATACCATGGAGCAGTATGAGAAGCATTTATGACATTTAATTGCTCATCAGGAAAGCTATCATCAATAGGTAGTGGGTCATCAAGCACATTTTCTAACCTAGACAAGTTGTCTGCAACGGGGTTCTCAGCTCCCTTTCTATCAACAATATGTAAGTCAAATTCTTGTAGCAAGAGAACCCATCTAATAGGTCTAGGTTTAACATCTTTCTTTTCCATAAGATATTTAATAGCAACATGATCAATGTGAATAGTTACTTTAGAATCAACAATATAAGGTATGAACTTATCACAAGCAAATACAACCACTAAGAATTCTTTTTCAGTAGTAGCATAATTTCTTTGAGCATTATCTAGGGTTTTACTAGCATATTGAATAACGTTTAATTTCTTATCAACTCTTTGCCCTAGAACAACACCTACAGCATAATCACTAGCATCACACATAATTTCAAAGGGTAAATTCCAATTAGGTGGCTGAACAACAGGTGCAAAGATCAATGCTTTCTTAAGTATTTCAAATGCTTCTACACAATCATCATCAAAGACAAATGGTATATCTTTTTTTAATAAATTAGTCAGAGGCCGAGAAATTTTTGAGAAGTCCTAAATGAACCTCCTATAAAATCCGGCGTGACCAAGGAAACTTCTTATACCTTTGATTTCCTTGGGGCATGGCATCTTTTCAATAGCATCAACCTTGGCTTTATCAACTTCAATACCTCTTTCAGAAACTTTATGCCCCAAGACAATACCTTCATTAACCATAAAGTGGCACTTTTCCCAATTCAAGACAAGATTAGTTTCTTCACATCTCTGCAAAACTCGATCAAGGTTGCTCAAGCAATCATCAAAAGAAGATCCATAGACGGAGAAATCGTCCATGAAAACCTCACAAATCTTTTTACAAAAGTCAGAGAATATAGCCATCATGCATCTTTGAAAGGTAGAAGGTGCATTACATAAACCAAAAGACATAGGTCTATAAGCAAAAGTACCAAAAGGGCAAGTAAAAGTAGTCTTTGATTGATCCTTGGCTAACACAGGTATTTGAGAAAAACCAGAATAACCATCTAGAAAGCAAAAATGTGTATGTTTGGATAATCTTTCTAGCATTTGATCGATAAAAGGTAAAGGGTAATGATCCTTTTTAGTGGCCTTATTTAATTTGCGGAGATCAATTACCATCCTATAACCCGTAATAATTCTTTGAGGAATCAATTCATCTTTATCATTAGGAACAATAGCAATACCTCCCTTCTTAGGGACACAATGGACAGGACTTACCCACTGACTATCAGCAACGGGATAGATTATACCTGCCTCAAGGAGCTTTAGTATTTCCTTTCTTACCACTTCTTTCATTTTAGGATTCAGCCGTCGTTGATGATCACGAACTGGTTTAGCATCTGCTTCCAAATTTATTTTATGTTGACATAGAGTGGGACTAATGCCCTTAAGATCATCAAGAGTATACCCAATAGTATCATGGTGCTTCTTTAGAGTTTTCAATAATCTCTCTTCTTCATGTTCTAAAAGGTTAACACTAATAATAACATGATATATCTTTTTCTCATCAAGATAAGCGTATTTAAGAGTATCAGGCAACGGTTTAAGCTCAAACACGGGATCACCCTTGGGTGGAGGAGGATCCCCTAGGATTTCAACAGGCAAATTGTGTTTCAGAATAGGTTCCTGTTTAAAGAATACTTCATCTATTTCCCTTCTTTCATTCATAAACATATCATTTTCATGGTCTAATAAATATTGTTCTAAAGGATCACTAGGAGGTACGACAAATAGAAGCAAGACCAATAATTTCATCCTTACTAGGTAATTCTTCTTCACGGTGTTGTCTACTAAATTTAGAGAAATTAAATTCATGAGACATATCATCTAAACCGATAGTAACAACATTCTTTTTGCAATCTATCTTAGCGTTAACAGTGTTTAAGAAGGGTCTACCAAATATAATGGGACAAAAGCTATCTTGTGGGGAACCAAGAACAAGAAAATCAGCAGGATATTTAGTTTTCTCACACAAGACTTCAACATCTCTAAGCATTCCCATTGGTGAAATAGTATCTCTATTGGCAAGTTTAATTGTGACATCAATATCTTCTATCTCAGCAGGTGCAATATCATGCATAATTTCTTTGTATAAGGAATGAGGTATTGCGCTAGCACTAGCACCCATATCACATAAGCCATGATAACAATGATCTCCTATTTTAACAAAAATAATAGGCATGCCTACCACAGGTCTAGGTTTATCTTTAGCACAGGGTTTAGCAATTCTAGCAGTTTCATCACTGAAATAAATAACATGCCCATCAATATTATCAGAGAATAGATCTTTAACAATAGCAAAATTAGGTTCAACTTTAACTTGCTCAGGAGGTGTATATGTTTTAATATTGCTTTTACGAACCACAGCTGAAGCTTTAGCATGATCCTTTACCTTAACAGGGAATGGTGGTTTCTCAACATAAGAAGTAGGAACAATAGGATCATTATAAGTGATAGTCTTTTCTTCAACTTTAATAGGTGCAGCTACTTTTAGTTCTATGGGAGGATGATATTTAAACCACTTCTCCCTAGGGAGATCAACATGGGTAGCAAAAGATTCACAGAAAGAAGCTACTATCTCAGAGTCAAGTCCATATTTAGTGCTAAATTTACGAAAAACATCGGTATCCATAAAAGATTTCACACAATCAAACTTAGGTGTTGTACCTGACTCCTTACCTTCGTCGAGGTCCCAATCTTCAGAGTTGCGTTTAATTATTTCCAATAAATCCCATTTGAATTCAATAGTCTTCATCATAAAAGAGCCAGCACAAGAAGTATCGAGCATGGTGCGATTGTTATCAGAAAGCCGAGCATATAAATTTTGAATAATCGTCTCTCTTGAGAGCTCATGATTGGGGTATGAATATAACATTGATTTAAGCCTCTCCCAAGCTTGAGCGATGCTTTCTCCTTCACGAGGCCAAAACTTATGTATATAATTGCGATCACGATGAACAAGATGCATAGGATAAAACTTCTGTTGAAATTCCAATTTCAATCATTTGTAGTTCCATGACCCCGTATCATCACATAGCCTATACCATGTCAATGCATCTTCCTTCAAAGATAAAGGCAAGAACTTCTTCTTAACAACATCTCCAGGTACACCTGCAAGCTTAAATAATCCACAAACTTCATCCACATATATTAGGTGTTCATCAGGATGCATTGTTCCGTCTCCTGCAAAAGGATTAGCTTGCAGTTTTTCTATCATACTCGAAGGAATTTCAAAGCAGACATTTTCATTTTCAGTAGGTTCAGTAGGTTGAGGAGCAACTCTTTGCTCTACTGGTCGGGGTGAAGATACCCGAACAAGCCCCTCAGAGGATTACTTTCCATAGTAACAAGTGACAGTAAATTTCAGCACACTATATAAATTTTCCTTACCAAATTCCACCTACCAAAGGCGCTTCACTCCCCGGCAATGGCGCCAGAAAAGAGTCTTGATGACCCACAAGTATAGGGGATCTATCGTAGTCCTTTCGATAAGCAAGAGTGTCGAACCCAACGAGGAGCAGAAGGAAATGATAAGCGGTTTCCAGCAAGGTATTCTCTGCAAGTACTGAAATAAGTGGTAACAGATAGTTTTGTGATAGGATAATTTGTAACGAGCAACAAGTAACAAAAGTAAATAAAGTGAAGCAAGGTGGCCCAATCCTTTTTGTAGCAAAGGACAAGCCTGGACAAACTCTTATATAGAGAAAAGCGCTCTCGAGGACACATGGGAATATCGTCAAGCTAGTTTTCATCATGTTCATATGATTCGCGTTCGGTACTTTAGTAATTTGGTATGTGGGTGGACCGATGCTTGGGTACTGTCCTTACTTGGAGAAGCATCCCACTTATGATTAACCTCTATTGCAAGCATCCGCAACTACAACAAAAGTATTAAGGTAAACCTAACCATAGCATGAAACATATGGATCCAAATCAGCCCCTTACGAAGCAACGCATAAACTAGGGTTTAAGCTTCTGTCACTCTAGCAACCCATCATCTACTTATTACTTCCCAATGCCTTCCTCTAGGCCCAAATAATGGTGAAGTGTTATGTAGTCGACGTTCACATAACACCACTAGAGGAGAGACAACATACATCTCATCAAAATATCAAACGAATACCAAATTCACATGACTACTAATAGCAAGACTTCTCCCATGTCCTCAGTAACAACCATAACTACTCACAGAGCATATTCATGTTCATAATCATAGGGGTATTAATATGCATATAGGATCTGAACATATGATCTTCCACCAAATAAACCAACTAGCATCAACTACAAGGAGTAATTAACACTACTAGCAACCTACTAGTACCAATCTCAGACTTGGAGACAATAATTGGATACAAGAGATGAACTAGGGTTTTGAGAGGAGATGGTGCTGGTGAAGATGTTGATGGAGATTGCCCTCTCCCGATGAGAGGAGCGTTGGTGATGATGATGGCGATGATTTCCCCCTCCCGGAGGGACGTTTCCCCGGCAGAACAGCTCCGCCGGAGCCCTAGATTGGTTCCGCCAAGGTTCCGCCTCGTGGCGGCGGAGTTTCGTCCGAGAAGATGGCTTATGATTTTTTTCTCATAGAAAGACTCCATATAGCAGAAGATGGCCATCGAAGGGTCACCAGGGGGCCCACAAGGTAGGGGGGCGCACCCAGGGGGGTAGGGCGCGCCCCCCACCCTCGTGGGCAGGGTGTGGCCCCCCTGGTGAACTTCTTGCGCTCAGTATTTTTTATATATTCTGAAAACATCTTCCGTGAATTTTCAGGACTTTTGGAGCTGTGCAGAATAGGTCTCTAATATTTGCTCCTTTTCCAGCCCAGAATCCCAGCTGCCGGCATTCTTCCTCTTTATATAAACCTTGTAAAATAAGAGAGAATAGGCATAAGTATTGTGACATAATGTGTAATAACAGCCCATAATGCAATAAATATCGATATAAAAGCATGATGCAAAATGGACGTATCAGGCACCCTAGAACACACAAGTTGATTGTTTCCAGCCGTGTGCGGTGCCCCCCTCCACCATAATCCACCTCGGTCATATTGTAGCGGTGCTTAGGCGAAGCCCTGTTCTGGTAGCATCATCATCAGCGTCATCTTGCCATCTTGCTAACGAAGCTCTCCGTCGACACTCTACTGGATCGTGAGTTCGTGGGACGTCACCGAGCCGAATGTGTGCAGATCATGGAGGTGCTGTATCTTCGGTGCTAGGATCGATCGATCATGAAGACATACGACTACATCAACCACATTGTCATAACGCTTCCGCTTACGGTCTACGAGGGTACGTAGACAACACTCTTCCCTCTCGTTGCTATGCATCACCATGATCATGCGTGTGCGTAGGATTTTTTTGAAATTACTACGTTCCCCAACAGCGGCATCCGAGCCAGGTTTATGTGTAGATGCTATATGCACGAGTAGAATGATACGTCTCCAACGTATCTATAATTTTTGATTGTTCCATGCTATTATATTATCTGTTTTGTATGTTTAATGGGCTTTATTATACACTTTTATATTATTTTTGGGACTAACCTACTAACCAAAGGCGCAGTGCAAATTGCTGTTTTTTTGCCTATTTCAGTGTTTCACAGAAAAGGAATATCAAACGGAATGAAACCTTCGGGAGAGTGATTTTTGGAACAAACGCAATCCAGGAGACTTGGAGTGGACATCAAGGATGCATCAAGGAGGCCACGAGGCAGGGAGGCGCGCCCAAGGGGGCAGGCACGCCCCCCACCTTGTGGGCCCCTTGCGGCTCCCCTGACCGACTTCTTTCGCCTATATATACTCATATACCCCAAAAACATCCGAGAGAACCATGAAACCCTATTTCCACCACCGCAACCTTCTGTACCCAAGAGATCCCATCTTGGGGCCTTTTCCGGAGCTCCGCCAGAGGGGGAATCGATCACGGAGGGCTTCTACATCAACACCATAGCCTCTCCGATGATGTGTGAGTAGTTTACCATAGACCTTCAGGTCCATAAATATTAGCTAGATGGCTTCTTCTCTCTCTTTGGATCTCAATACAAAGTTCTCCTGGACCTTCTTGGAGATCTATTCGATGTAATTCTTTTTGCGGTGTGTTTGTCGGGATCCGATGAATTGTGGGTTTATGATCAAGATTATCTATGAACAATATTTGGTTCTTCTCTGAATTCTTTTATGTATGATTTGTTATCTTTGCAAGTCTCTTTGAATTATCAGTTTGGTTTGGCCTACTAGATTGATCTTTCTTGCAATGGGAGAAGTGCTTAGCTTTGGGTTCAATCTTGCGATGTCCTTTCCCAGTGACAGCAGGGGCAGCAAGGCACGTATTGTATTGTTGCCATCGAGGATAAAAAGATGGGGTTTATATCATATTGCTTGAGTTTATCCCTCTACATCATGTCATCTTGCCTAATGCGTTACTTTGTTCTTATGAACTTAATACTCTAGATGCATGCTGGATAGCGGTCGATGTGTGGAGCAATAGTAGTAGATGCAGAATCATTTCGGTCTACTTGTCACGGACGTGATGCCTATATACATGATCCTTTTTTAGCACAAACATCTAGCCTTTCTTGCAACCATTTAGTTTTCAAATACTTATGCCTCTTGCAAAATCTATTTTCCCTAATTGGTGTGTACTTGCAGGCTTTATATATTCCACAAAAATCGACATGCTTATAAGAGACACTTTCATCATGACTAGTGGAATCATCATTAGTACTATGGATATTCAAGGAGTTCATACTAACAACATTGCAATCATGCTCATCATTCAAAGATTTAGTGCCAAACATTTTATAGACCTCTTCTTCTAGCACTTGAGCACAATTTTCCTTTCCATCATTCTCATAAAAGATATTAAAAATATGAAGCGTATGAGGCAAACTCAGTTCCATTTTTTGTAGTTTTCTTTTATAAACTAAACTAGTGCTAAAACAAGAAATGAAAAGACTCGATTGCAAGAACTAAAGATATACCTTCAAGCGCTAGCCTCCCCGGCAACGGCGCCAGAAAAGAGCTTGATGTCTACTACACAACCTTCTTCTTGTAGACATTGTTGGGCCTCCAAGTGCAGAGGTTTGTAGGACAGTAGCAAATTTCCCTCAAGTGGATGACCTAAGGTTTATCAATCCGTGGGAGTCGTAGGATGAAGATGGTCTCTCTCAAGAAACCCTGCAACCAAATAACAAAGAGTCTCTTGTGTCCCCAACACACCCAATACAATGGTAAATTGTATAGGTGCTCTAGTACAGCGAAGAGATGGTGATACAAGTGCAATATGGATGATAGATAAATGTTTTTGTAATCTGAAAATATAAAAATAGCAAGGTAACTAATGATAAAAGTGAGCACAAACGGTACTGCAATGTGTGGAAACAAGGCCTAGGGTTCATACTTTCACTAGTGCAAGTTCCCTCAACAATAATAACATAATTGGATTATATAACTATCCCTCAACATGCAACGAAGAGTCACTCCAAAGTCACTAATAGCGGAGAACAAACGAAGAGCTTATTGTAGGGTACGAAACCACCTCAAAGTTATCCTTTCTGATCTATCTATTCAAGAGTCCATAGTAAAATAACACGAAGCTATTCTTTCCGTTCAATCTATCATATAGTTTGTACTAGAATAACACCTTAAGACACAAATCAACCAAAACCCTAATGTCACCTAGATACTCCAATGTCACCTCAAGTATCCGTGAGTATGATTATATGATATGCATCACACAATCTCAGATTCATCTATTCAACCAACACAAAGAACTTCAAAGAGTGCCCCAAAGTTTCTACCGGAGAGTCAAGACGAAAACGTGTGCCAACCCCTATGCATAAGTTCACGAGGTCACGGAACTCGCAAGTTGATCACCAAAACATACATCAAGTGGATCACGTGATATCCCATTGTCACCACAGATAAAGCACATGCAAGACATGCATCAAGTGTTCTCAAATCCTTAAAGACTCAATCCGATAAGATAACTTCAAAGGGAAAACTCAATTCATCACAAGAGAGTAGAGGGGGAGAAACATCATAAGATCCAACTATAATAGCAAAGCTCGCGATACATCAAGATCGTACCACCTCCAGAACACGAGAGAGAGAGAGAGAGATCAAACACATAGCTACTGGTACATACCCCCAGCCCCGAGGGTGAACTACACCCTCCTCTTCATGGAGAGCACCGGGATGATGAAGATGGCCACCGGAGAGGGATTCCCCCCTCCGACAGGGTGCCGGAACGGGTGATGACCCACAAGTATAGGGGATCTATCGTAGTCCTTTCGTTAAGTAAGAGTGTCCAACCCAACGAGGAGCAGAAGGAAATGATAAGCGGTTTTCAGCAAGGTATTCTCTGCAAGTACTGAAATAAGTGGTAACGGATAGTTTTGTGATAGGATAAATTGTAACAAGCAACAATTAACAAAAGTAAATAAAGTGCCGGAACAAACTCTTATAATAGGAAAAGCGCTCCCGAGGACACATGGGAATATCGTCAAGCTAGTTTTCATCACGTTCATATGATCCACGTTCGGTACTTTGATAATTTGATATGTGGGTGGACCGGTGCTTGGGTGCTGTTCTTACTTGAACAAGCATCCCACTTATGATTAACCTCTATTGCAAGCATCCGCAACTACAACAAAAGTATTAAGGTAAACCTAACCATAGCATGAAACATATGGATCCAAATTAGCCCCTTACGAAGCAACGCATAAACTAGGGTTTAAGCTTCTGTCACTCTAGCAACCCATCATCTACTTATTACTTCCCAATGCCTTCCTCTAGGCCCAAATAATGGTGAAGTGTTATGTAGTGGACGTTCACATAACACCACTAGAGGCTAGACAACATACATCTTATCAAAATATCAAACGAATACCAAATTCACATGACTACTAATAGCAAGAATTCTCCCTTGTCCTCAGGAACAAACGTAATTACTCACAAAGCATATTCATGTTCATAATCAGAGGGGTAATAATATGCATATAGGATCTGAACATATGTTCTTCCACCAAATAAACCAACTAGGATCAACTACAAGGAGTAATCAACACTACTAGCAACCTACTAGCACCAATCCCGGACTTTGAGACAAGAATTGGATACAAGCGATGAACTAGGGTTTGGAGATGAGATGGTGCTAGTGAAGATGTTGATGGAGATTTCCCTCTCCCAATGAGAGGAGTGTTGGTGATGACGATGGTAATGATTTCCCCCTCCCAGAGGGAAGTATCCCCGGCAGAACAGCTCTGCCGGAGCTCTAGATTGGATCCGCCAAGGTTCTGCCTCGTGGCGGCGGAGTCTCGTCCCGAAAAGTTCCTTCTTATTTTTTTCTCATCGAAAGACTTCATATATGAGAAGATGGACGTCGTAGAGCCACCAGGGGGCCCACGAGGTAGGGGGCGCGCCCTAGAGGGGGGGGCGCCCCCCACGCTCGTGAGCAGGGTGTGGGCCCCCTGGCCTTCCTCTTTGGCGAGGATTTTTCTTTATTTATTTTAAGATGTTCCATGGAGTTTCAGGACTTTTGGAGTTGCACAGAATAGGTCTCTAATATTTGCTCCTTTTCCAGCCCAGAATTCCAGCTACCGACATTCTCCCTCCTTATGTAAACCTTGTAAAATAAGAGAGAATAGCCATAAGTATTGTGACATAAAGTGAAATAACAGTCCATAATGCAATAAATATTGATATAAAAGCATGATGCAAAATGGACGTATCAACTCCCCCAAGCTTAGACCTCGCTTGTCCTCAAGCGAAAAGCCGATAACAATAAATATGTCCTCATGTTTAGAGGTAGAGGCGTCGATAAAAATAAAATACAGACATGAAGGCATCATGATTATTCTCATAATAGCAACATATATAGATTTTGTCATATGATTACTTATGTTCAAGTGATGATCTATTCACAGTGCAACAGTATAAATCATAAACCTTATTGGGCTCCACAAACTATAATCTCATTCATTGTAACAATTGCAATTTATCATAACATCGGAAAGAGTCTATGTCAGAGCTAAAAAGCAAGTCCACATACTCAACTATCATTTAGTCCTCCATAATTGCTAACACTCACTCAATACTTGCAGCTACGGAGTTTTAATCGGACACAGAGAAAGATAGGGGCTTATAGTTTTGCCCCACAACCTTTTACCTCCAGGGTAATGTCAACAATAATGGTTCATGCTCCCCTACATCCAATTATATATATATATATATATCATGTTCTTTCCAACATGTTGAGCTTGCCAAAGGATAAAATGAAAAATAAAAGGTGAAGATCACCATGACTCTTGCATAAGGTAGAAGATAATAATAAAGGATAGGCCCTTCGCAGAGGGAAGCAGAGGTTGCCATGCGCTTTTATGGTTGGATGCATAAAATCTCAATGCGAAAGAACGTCACTTTATATTGCCCCTTGTGATATGAACCTTTATTATGCGGTCCGTCGCTTTTATTACTTCCACATCACAAGATCGTATAAAGCTTATTTCTCCCACACCAATCAATCATACATATTCAGAGCAATTTTTATTGCTTTGCACCGATGACAACTTACTTGAAGGATCTTACTCAATCCATAGGTAGATATGGTGGACTCTCATGGCAAAACTGGTTTAGGGATTTTGGAAGCACAAGTAGTATTTCTACTTAGTGCTGAG
Source organism: Triticum urartu (assembly GCF_003073215.2). Lineage (NCBI taxonomy): Eukaryota > Viridiplantae > Streptophyta > Magnoliopsida > Poales > Poaceae > Triticum > Triticum urartu. Next base: position 593,558,385 of record NC_053025.1, read on the forward strand.
AATTTGGCTAGCATGAGGGGGAAAGGCAAGCTCAACAAGTTAGAGGATCCATGACAACATACTTTATCTCAGATATAAGAAAGACATAACTCATTATGTTGTCTTCCTTGTCCAACATCAACTCTTTAGCATGTCATATTTTAATGAGTGCTCCCAATCATGAAAGATGTCAATGATAATATATCTATATGTGAAAACCTCTCTTTCCTTATTACTTCCTATTAATTGCATCAATGACCAAAGCTATGCTTGCCAACTCCCAACAACTTTTAATCATCATACTCTTTCTATGTGAAGTCATTAATCTCAATAAGATCAATATGAACTCTTTTGTTTCTTTTTATTATTTTTCTCTTTTCTTTTATTCACCCAAGATCATGGCAAAATAATCAAGCCCTTGACTCAACACTAATCTTTATTATATATAGCGCACTGACTCGCTTACATAGAGAGATCATAAAGCAAAACTCAAAACTATATCATGCCATAAACTTTATTCTACTAGATCAAGATACTACTAATAGGATCGAACTTAAGAAAAACGGTAAAGATAGGAGTTGTGATTGTGATACGATACTGGGGCACCTCCCCCAAGCTTGGTAGTTTCCAAGGGGAGTGCCCATACCCATGTGATTATATCTCCTTCTTTATTGTTGGTGTAATATTCTTGGCGATGATTCCCCTCAGGATGCGGTTCTCCTCCTCGAGCTTATTGACTTGCTGTTTGAGGTCCATTATTTCCTTACAAAGCTTTCCTGTGACAGCTAAAGCTCCTTGCACCCAAGGGTGTTGCATAGCTGCGGGAAAACAAGTGACACTCCTCTTCATATTTTCATAAGAAAGAAATCTAACATTAGAAGGGATAACCGAATTTGGAATAGCTAAGCTCTGTAGTTCCCCCATCGTGAACTCAGCTCGGAGGTGAGAGGTGACTTCTTCATCCTCCATGGCATCTACTCTCATCAAGTCAGCCTCCATCTCTTCCTCCGTTGCTGGCCCAAAGTGGTCAGCGTCGCTGTTTGCCCTTGGTTCTGGTGCCGGATTAGATACCCGGCTCTCCCCGATTAACTCTTGAGAAGACATCTTGTTCTAATCTGTAGCAGCAACAACTCGAAAACAAAAACAGAGGAAATTTGCGTGATACGGGAGTCAAAACCTTCGGGAGAATATATAATGAATTTTTACCGACCAAAATACGTAATGTGCAAGAAAACGGAGTCCGGAAGGCACACGAGGTGCTCACCAGGTAGGGGGCGCGCCCACCACCCTCGTGGGGCCCTCGTGTCCTTCCCGGACTGCTACTTATTTTTCTATTTTTCTAAATATTCCAAAACGGAGAAATATTGCCTTAAAAATAGTTTTGGAGTCGGTTTACTTACCGTACCACATACCTATTCCTTTTCGGAGTCTGAAACGTTCCGGAAAGTGTCTCTTATGTATTCCTCCAGGATTACGGTTTCAATAATATTGGTTTCAACATTTATGGGATTACCTGAGATATAATGTTTGATTCTTTGACCATTTACCACCTTCGGATTTGTGCCCTCGAAGTTGTTGATTTTTATGGTACCAGAACGATAGACCTCTTCGATAACATAGGGGCCTTCCCATTTAGAGAGAAGTTTGCCTGCAAAAAATCTTAAACGAGAGTTGTATAGCAATACATAATCACCTACATTAAACTCACGCTTTTGTATCCTTTTGTCATGCCATCTTTTAACTTTTTCTTTAAACAACTTGGCATTTTCATATGCTTGGGTTCTCCATTCATCAAGTGAGCTAATATCAAATAACCTCTTCTCACCGGCAAGTTTAAAATCATAATTAAGCTCTTTAATAGCCCAATATGCCTTATGTTCTAGTTCGAGAGGTAAGTGACATGCGTTTCCATAGACCATTTTATATGGAGACATACCCATAGGATTTTTATATGCAGTTCTATAAGCCCATAATGCGTCATCAAGTTTCTTGGACCAATTCTTTCTAGACCTATTAACAGTCTTTTGCAAAATTAATTTGAGCTCTCCATTGCTCAACTCTACTTGACCACTAGACTGAGGGTGATAAGGAGATGCAATTCTATGATTAACATCATATTTAGCAAGCATTTTATGGAAAGCACCATGAATAAAGTGTGAACCACCACCAGTCATTAAATATCTAGGGACTCCAAACCTCGGGAAAATAACTTCCTTAAGCATTTTAATAGAAGTGTTATGATCAGCACTACTAGTTGGAATAGCTTCTGCCCACTTAGTAACGTAATCAACAACTAAAATATGTGTGTATCCATTAGAGGCAGGAAAAGGTCCCATATAATCAAAGCCCCAAATATCAAACGGTTCAATAACAAGAAAATAATTCATAGGCATTTCTTGACGTCTACTAATATTACCAATTCTTTGACATTCATCACAAGACAAGACAAACTTACGGGCATCCTTGAAGAGAGTAGGCCAATAAAAACTAGATTGCAATACCTTATGTGCAGTTCTATCTCCAGCGTGGTGTCCTCCATAAGACTCGGAATGACACTTGCGTAGGATCTGTTCCTGTTCATGCTCAGGTACACAACGTCTAATAACACCATCTACTCCTTCTTTATAAAGATGTGGGTCATCCCAAAAGTAATGTCTCAAATCATAGAAGAACTTTTTCTTTTGTTGGTATGTGAAGCTAGATGGTATAAACTTAGCAACAATATAATTAGCATAATTAGCATACCATGGAGTACTACAAGAAGTATTTATAACATTTAATTGTTCATCAGGAAAGCTATCATTAATAGGTAGTGGGTCATCAAGAATATTTTCTAACCTAGACAAGTTGTCTGCAACGAGGTTCTCAGCTCCCTTTCTATCAACAATATGCAAATCAAATTCTTGTAGCAAGAGAACCCATCTAATAAGTCTAGGCTTAGCATCTTTCTTTTCCATAAGGTATTTAATAGCAGCATGATCAGTTTGAATAGTTACTTTAGAATCAACAATATAAGATCTGAACTTATCACAAGCAAATACAACTGCTAAAAGCTCATTTTCAGTAGTAGCATAATTTCTTTGAGCATTGTCTAGAGTCTTAGTAGCATAATGAATAACATTTAATTTCTTATCAACTCTTTGCCCTAGAACAGCACCTACAGCATAATCACTAGCATCACACATAATTTCAAAGGGTAGGTTCCAATCAGGTGGCTGAACAACAGGTGTAGTGACTAATGCTTTCTTAAGTATTGCAAATGCTTCTACACAATCATCATCAAAGACAAATGATATATCTTTTTGCAATAAATTAGTCAGAGGCCGAGAAATTTTTGAGAAGTCCTTAATGAACCTCCTATAAAATCCAGCGTGACCAAGGAAACTTCTTATACCTTTGATGTCCTTGGGACATGGCATCTTTTCAATAGCATCAACCTTGGCTTTATCAACTTCAATACCTCTTTCAGAAACTTTGTGCCCCGAGACAATACCTTAATTAACCATAAAGTGGCACTTTTCCCAATTGAAGATAAGATTAGTTTCTTCACATCTCTGCAAAACTCGATCAAGATTGCTCAAGCAATCATCAAAAGAGGAACCATAGATGGAAAAGTCGTCCATGAAAACATCACAAATCTTTTCACAAAAGTCGGAGAATATAGCCATCATGCATCTTTGAAAGGTAGCAGGTGCATTATATAAACCAAAAGGCATACGTCTATAAGCAAAAGTACGAAAAGGGAATGTAAAAGTAGTCTTTGATTGATCTCTAGCCGACACATGTATTTGAGAGAAACCAGAAAACCATCTAGAAAGCAATAGTGTGTATGTTTGCATAATCTTTCTAGCATTTGATCAATAAAAGGTAAGGGGTAATGATCTTTCTTAGTAAATTTATTTAATTTGCGGAAATCAATTACCATCCTATAACCTATGATAATTCTTTGTGGAATCAATTCATCTTTATCATTAGGAACAACAGTAATACCTCCCTTCTTAGGGACACAATGGACAGGACTTACCCACTCACTATCAGCAACGGGATAGATTATACCTGCCTCCAGAAGCTTTAGTATTTCTTCTCTTACCACTTCTTTCATTTAGGATTCAGACGTCGTTGAGGATCACGAACTGGTTTGGCATCTGCTTCCAAATTTATTTTATGTTGACATAGAGTGGGACTAATGCCCTTAAGATCATCACGAGTATATCCAATAGCAGCACGATGCTTCTTCAGAGTTTTCAATAATCTTTCTTCTTCATGCTCTGAAAGGTTAGCACTAATAATAACAGGATATATCTTCTTTTCATCAAGATAAGCATATTTAAGATTATCAGGCAAAGGTTTAAGCTCAAACACGAGATCACCCTTGGGTGGAGGAGGATCCCCTAAAATTTCAACAGGCAAATTATGTTGCAGAATAGGTTCCTGTTTAAAGAATACTTCATCTATTTCCCTTCTTTCATTCATGAACATATCATTTTTATGGTCTAGCAAATAATGTTCTAAAGGATCACTAGGAGGTACGGCAATAGAAGCAAGACCAATAATTTCATCCTTACTAGGTAATTCTTCCTCATGATGTTGTTTACTAAATTTAGAGAAATTAAACTCATGAACCATATCACCCAAGCCAATAGTAACAACATTCTTTATGTAGTCTATGGTAGCATTGACAGTATTTAAGAAGGGTCTACCAAATATAATGGGACAAAAGCTATCTTGTGGGGAACCAAGAACAAGAAAATCAGCAGGATATTTAGTTTTCCCACACAAGACTTCGACATCTCTAACAATTCCAATTGGTGCAATAGTATCTCTATTAGCAAGTTTAATAGCAACATCAATACCTTCTAACTCAGCAGGTGCAATTTCATTCTTAATTTCTTCATATAAAGTACGCGGTATAACACTAGCACTTGCACCCATATCACATAAGCCATGATAACAATGATCTCCTATTTTAACAGAAATAATAGGCACGCCTACCACAGGTCTATGTTTATCTTTATCAGAAGGTTTAGCAATTCTAGCAGTTTCACCTTCGAACTGAATAACATGCCCATCAATATTATCAGACAAGAGATCTTTAACAATAGCAATATTAGGTTCTACTTTGACTTGCTCAGGAGGTGTATAAGTTCTAATATTGCTTTTACGAACAACAGTTGAAGCTTTAGCATGATCCTTTATTCTAATAGGGAAAGGTGGTTTCTCAACATAAGAAGTAGGAACAATAGGATCATTATAAGTGACAGTCTTTTCTTCAACTTTAATAGGTGCAGCTACTTTTACTTCTATGGGAGAATGATATTTAAACCACTTCTCCTTAGGGAGATCAACATAAGTAGCAAAAGATTCACAGAAAGAAGCTACTATCTCAGAGTCAAGTCCATATTTAGTGCTAAACTTACGGAAAATATCGGTATCCATAAAAGATTTAAGACAATCAAACTTAGGTGTCATACCTGACTCCTTACCTTCGTCGAGGTCCCAATCTTCAGAGTTGCGTTTAATTCTATCCAATAAATTCCATCTGAATTCAGTAGTCTTCATCATAAAAGAGCCAACACAAGAAGTATCGAGCATGGTGCGATTGTTATCAGAAAGCCGAGCATATAAATTTTGAATAATCATTTCTCTTGAGAGCTCGTGATTGGGGCATGAATATAACATTGATTTAAGCCTCCCCCAAGGGTTGAGCGATGCTTTCTCCTTCGCGAGGCCAGAAATTATATATATAATTGCGATCACGATGAACAAGATGCATAGGGTAATACTTTTGATGAAATTCCAACTTCAATCTTTTATAGTCCCATGATTTCATATCATCACATAGCCTATACCATATCAATGCGTCTCCCTTCAAAGATAATGGGAAGACCTTCTTCTTAGCAACATCATCGGGTATACCTACAAGCTTAAATAATCCACAAACTTCATCCACATATATTAAGTGCTCATCAGGATGCTTTGTTCCATCTCCTGTAAAAGGATTAGCTAGCAGTTTTTCTATCATACCCGAAGGATACTCATAAGGAATTTCATTTTCAATAGGTTCAGTAGGTTGAGGAGCAACTCTTTGCTCTACTGGACGGGGTGAAGATACCCCGAACAAGCCCCTCAGAGAATTACTTTCCATAGTAACAAGTGACAGTAAATTTCAGCACACTATATAAATTTTTCCTTACCAAATTCCACCTACCAAAGGCGCTACACTCCCCGGCAACGGCGCCAGAAAAGAGTCTTGATGACCCACAAGTATAGGGGATCTATCGTAGTCCTTTCGATAAGTAAGAGTGTCGAACCCAACGAGGAGCAGAAGGAAATGATAAGCGGTTTTCAGCAAGGTATTCTCTGCAAGTACTGAAATAAGTGGTAACAGATAGTTTTGTGATAAGATAGGTTGTAACGAGCAACAAGTAACAAAAGTAAATAAAGTGCAGCAAGAGTGGCCCAATCCTTTTGTAGCAAAGGACAAGCCGGAACAAACTCTTATAATAGGAAAAGCGCTCCCGAGGACACATGGGAATATCGTCAAGCTAGTTTTCATCACGTTCATATGATTCGCGTTCGATACTTTGATAATTTGATATGTGGGTGGACCGGTGCTTGGGTGCTGTTCTTACTTGAACAAGCATCCCACTTATGATTAACCTCTATTGCAAGCATACGCAACTACAACAAAAGTATTAAGGTAAACCTAACCATAGCATGAAACATGTGGATCCAAATCAGCCCCTTACGAAGCAACGCATAAACTAGGTTTAAGCTTCTGTCACTCTAGCAACCCATCATCTACTTATTACTTCCCAATGCCTTCCTCTAGACCCAAATAATGGTGAAGTGTTATGTAGTCGTCGTTCACATAACACCACTAGAGGCTAGACAACATACATCTTATCAAAATATCAAACGAATACCAAATTCACATGACTACTAATAGTAAGACTTCTCCCTTGTCCTCAGGAACAAACGTAATTACTCACAAAGCATATTCATGTTCATAATCAGAGGGGTAATAACATGTATGTAGGATCTGAACATATGATCTTCCAGCAAATAAACCAACTAGCATCAACTACAAGGAGTAATCAACACTACTAGCAACCTACTAGCACCAATGCCGGACTTTGAGACAAGAATTGGATACAGAGATGAACTAGGGTTTGGAGAAGAGATGGTGCTGGTGAAGATGTTGATGGAGATTGCCCTCTCCGATGAGAGGAGCGTTGGTGATGACGATGGTGATGATTTCCCCCTCCCGGAGGGAAGTTTCCCGGCAGAACAGCTCTGCCGGAGCTCTAGATTGGATCCGCCAAGGTTCCGCCTCGTGACGCGGAGTCTCGTCCAGAAAAGTTCCTTCTTATTTTTTTCTCATCGAAAGATCTCATATAGGAGAAGATGGACATCGGAGAGCCACCAGAGGGCCCACGAGGTAGGGGGTGCGCCCTAGGGGGGGCGCCCCCACCCTCGTGAGAAGGGTGTGGGCCTGGCCTTCATCTTTGGCATGGATTTTTATTTATTTCTTTTAAGACGTTCCGTGGAGTTTTAGGACTTCTTGGATTTGCGCAGAATAGGTCTCTAATATTTGCTCCTTTTCCAGACCAGAATTGCAGTGTCGGCATTCTCCCTCCTTATGTAAACCTTGTAAAATAAGAGAGAATAGCCATAAGTATTGTGATATAAAGTGAAATAACAGCCCATAATGCAAATAAATATTGCTTATAAGCATGATGCAAAATGACGTATCAGAGCACAATAGATCGGAGTTCCGCCAGAAGCCTCCATAGCCACCGAAAACCAATCTAGACCCGTTCCGGCACCCTGCCGGAGGGGGAATCCCTCTCGGTGGCCATCTTCATCATCCCGCTCTCCATGACGAGGAGGGAGTAGTTCTCCCTCGGGGCTGAGGTATGTACCAGTAGCTATGTGTTTGATCTCTCTCTCTCGTGTTCTTGAGGTTACGATCTTGATGTATCGCGAGCTTTGCTATTATAGTTGGATCTTGATGTTTCTCCCCCTCTACTCTCTTGTAATGGATTGAGTTTTCCCTTTGAAGTTATCTTATCGGATTGAGTCTTTAAAGATTTGAGAACACTTGATGTATGTCTTGCCGTGCGTATCTGTGGTGACAATGGGATATCACGTGATTCACTTGATGTATGTTTTGGTGATCAACTTGCGGGTTCCGCCCATGAACCTATGCATAGGGGTTGGCACACATTTTCGTCATCGTGATTCTCGGTAGAAACTTTGGGGCACTCTTTGAGGTTCTATGTGTTGGTTGAATAGATGAGTCTGAGATTGTGTGATGCATATCGTATAATCATACCCACGGATACTTGAGGTGACATTGGAGTATCTAGGTGACATTAGGGTTTTGGTTGATTTGTGTCTTAAGGTGTTATTCTAGTACGAACTCTAGGGCTGTTTTGTGACACCTATAGGAATAGCCCAACGATTGATTGGAAAGAATAACTTTGAGGTGGTTTCGTACCCTACCATAATCTCTTCGTTTGTTCTCCGCTATTAGTGACTTTGGAGTGACTCTTTGTTGCATGTTGAGGGATAGTTATGTGATCCAATTATGTTATTATTGTTGAGAGAACTTGCACTAGTGAAAGTATGAACCCTAGGCCTTGTTTCCTAGCATTGCAATACCGTTTACGCTCACTTTTATCATTAGTTACCTTGCTGTTTTTATATTTCAGATTACAAAACCTTTATCTACTATCCATATACCACTTGTATCACCATCTCTTCACCGAACTAGTGCACCTATACAATTTACCATTGTATTGGGTGTGTTGGGGACACAAGAGACTCTTTGTTATTTGGTTGCAGGGTTGCTTGAGAGAGACCATCTTCATCCTACGCCTCCTACGGATTGATAAACCTTAGGTCATCCACTTGAGGGAAATTTGCTACTGTCCTACAAACCTCTGCACTTGGAGGCCCAACAACGTCTACAAGAAGAAGGTTGTGTAGTAGACATCATACGCCGTTGACTCAGATTTGGGTCCGTTTTGTGGGGGCACCATCTGAACCACTGGATAATTTCTTGGTCACATGGAGCCTAGGATCCCTGCTTGGCAAGACGGAACAGGTGGATATGCCCTTCATATGCGCTCATGGGGCGGCATGTTTGCTTGTAAGTGTTGCTAACATTGAGTTCTTGCCGGATGTGGTAAGATGGACTCATGAGGGCATCGTGTATTTGCTGGATGTCGAGTATGAGGATCCAAACTTATTTCAGGACTTTGAGGAGGTACATCATATGGATACTTCTGAGGGTGGAGGTGCCTTCGGGAACCAGGATGATAGTGCACAGAACAAATGGTGACAAGGCTAGAGGGACTTCAACTTCATCTAAAGCAGGAGAGCCTGCTAATGAGAAGTCTCCGGTTTCTGCTCCAACCAACATGCTGCAACTTGGATCCTTGGGGGCTTTCTCCACGCCTCCTCGTCTTTGGAGGGATCGAGTTGATTTGGACGACCCGTCGGAACATCTTCCGCCGGTGGCTGTGGGGTGTGAGTCTTTGATAGTGCTGGATGGACAGGGTGGAGTCGGTGGACAGGAGGCCGCCATTGCCCCTTTCCTCATCTCCGTTGCATAGGTTGGAGGTGGCGGCTGCTTTGGACGCCGTGGCGGGAGGAGGCGGGCAAATGGTCCGGCCTTCTTCCTTGACTTCTTCATCTCCGCTGAAGGGGCTCAGGGAAGGATCTGCGGCCATGGGTTCCCGAGGGGGACCGGAGGACCTCGGAGGGGCATGTGGGCAGGAGGCCTGCGTACCCCTTTCTCCCCCTCAGGCGATGCACCCTCTGACGCCTCCGGTGGCGCCGTCACCAGCGACGGCAACCCTGGTGGGAGGGTCGGCTGGGGCTGGCAGCCAGGGGCCCTGTTCGCCCTTCATCGCTTTGACGCGACATCCAGCGGCATCGCCTGTTTCAGGTGCTTCGGCTGCGCCCGTGGTTGGTGGGGATCCCGTGGCGTCCCCGGGATTCGAGCATTGGCCGATGCCGCGGGAGGCTTCGAGGCCTCTTGGTGACTCTTCGGTGTTCTAGTTCAGTTGAGCTCTGTTGGGGGTCGGGCAGGAGGCCCTACCCCAAACAGGGTCACGCAGGAGGAGGTCATTGCTTATGGAGGGATACCGGATCCTGTTTCTAAGGGGCGGCGGATGAGCAGTCGTCTCCAGGAGCAGCCGGATGTGGATGACATGCAGCTAAGGTGCGCTATGCGGGCGGCCAAGCTTCGTGACATTGAGGTCACTACTGGTATGTCAGTCAATACATCAAATTCCATTCTTCATTTTTATGAGATTGTTCACAATGCAAATTGATACGTCTCCGGCGTATCTATAATTTTTGATTGTTCCATGTCAATATTGTACAACTTTCATATATAATCGGATGCGGATTTTCATGTTGAACATTTTGATATATTATACGGTTTTTTTCGACGTCGTATACAAAAGTTATAGCCGTTTTACTTTTTCATGACACTTTTTTGCAAAACATGTCCAAATTTAAGTTTTTTAATTTTTCTAACTAGTAGATGTAGTAATATAACTACATCTCGAAGGATTTTATTTTTTGAAGTTTTTATCATTTTCTTTTGCTTTTTACAAAACTGAAAAGGTGATCCGGGGGTGGAGTTTGAAAATGGGACCTTTTGTCCCGGTTTGAGACACGAACCGGGACTAAAGGGCATCGCACCCTTTAGTCCCGGTTCGTGTCTCAAACCGGGACTAAATGGCTCATTTGAATCGGGACAAATGCCTTTAGCCGCACGAACCGGGACCAATGCTCACATTAGTCCCGGTTCGTGACTGAACCGGGACTAATGGGCTTATCTGGCGCGAAAGAAAGCCCTGTTTTCTACTAGTGAGGCAAATTCATCAGACGTTGCACCCCCCCCCCCTCCGCAACCACCCTTTCTCGGCGCCCTGGTGCATCGACCCTGCCGCTCCGGCTCCGCGTGGCAACAACTACACATTTTTTATCACATACATGAATTAGATATTAACATGTACTCCCTTGGTAAAGAAATATAAGAGCATTTAGATCACTAAAGTAGTGATCTGAACGCTCTTATATTTCCTTACGGAGGGAGTAGTAGTTACTAGTTACTCTATGTGTGATTACACATTCTTTATCTATTGATTGATGTATTTATTGATAAAGTATATATTATTCATTGCTTAGAAAGCCGACAATCGAACCGGTGAACCGGCGGTCTGATCGATAAACCAGAACCGACAGCCTTGCCGGTTCGATAACCGGTTCAGTTTTTTAAACTATGAAAATATGTCTATATACATCTGTATGTAGTCCTTATTGAAATCTCGGAAAAGACTTATATTTAGGAACGGAGTGAGTAGATGAGTCTTGGTGCTTCAGTTTCATTCATTTCTAGTGGATGGACGTAGAGTAGTATATATGGACACTGTTGTAAGGAAACTCTACTCACTTCGTTCCAAAGAATCAAAGTATAGTGCACATTAGATTTTCTATAGTCAAAATTTGTATACTTTCACTAACTTCATAGAAAAATTATCAATTTCTAGAATGCCAAATCATTATCATTAGATTCATGACGAAATATAATTTTACACGGTATAAATTCAGTATTCTAGTTTAAAAAATGTTTCTATTTTTTTAGAATGGGTTTCTCTATAAATCCTGTCAAAGCTTAAGAAACTTGATTTTTAGAAAACCAACTATATATTAAGGAACTGGGGGATAATAAGCCAGATGAAGCCAGTTATCAACTCTCAAGTTTTTTGCAGTCAGCTATAGCGCAACGTCTAGCACTGGACATCGACCTCGCTTCCACAACGAATGGCCAGGAAGCTCATCGCGCTCCAATGCTTCCAGCTGAACAAGTGCAATCTACTTACATCATTCACATTCAGGCACCAAACATTCCAGCAGAAGCAAAAAATAGCTATACAAGACCGCACCAAGCGTCGACCCAACAGCCCACACTGCCCATATGCCCAGCCAAGCAACAATATCCAAAATTATAACTGAAATCCCATTGAACTTTGTGACACTTACAACTGCATCATGGATCCAACAGACCACTTATAAGACAACGACCAACACAGAGAAAGCTTCTCCACATAAACTGTATGGTACAACATGCAACAACGACATACAAAGGCAACACACAAACACACACATATATTACTAAGTAAATGCAGTAGCAGCCGGCCCACGTACATCAGCTAGTCTGTTCATTGCCCTTCAGACTGAAGCGTCTGATACTGCACAAAAGACACTACCCAATTAACTCTGCTGAGTGAGATATCAGATCAGGTCTGTAATTCAGGCTGCACCACCAGAGTCAAGTCGGCTCTCAGATATAGCACGCCATCGATGAAGAGGCTGTCATCAGCAATGAACGTCGACCATGGCATTCCGAAAAGATCACCGCATCCCTGCGACCGATCACCAGTCATGGTGTTCTTATATCCGTACTTGCTCACAAATTTTCCTAACGGCTTTGTCCTTGCAGCAAACTCAATATCTAAACATATTGAGCCTGCCGGCTCATCAAAAATATTTAATGATAGGGCAAAGCTGTACGATGTTGCCTGCTCAACCATTTTACAGTTTGCCAAGAGATAGAATTTGTGCCCTGCGAGATGGAAAATTTGCGTGCATATACCTCCTGATGGGAAGAGTCGGGAACACTCATCACGCTTTAGATCCATGTAAACTGTAACCTGTGGGCAGGGTTGATTAAAAGCAACCACTCTCACAAGTTTGAAGTCGTAAGCTCGCTCAGCAAATTGCCAACATGTTGTCACGTTTGCTGCAAGAGCACCTTCCATCTGGTTTGGGTATGCTTTGTGTAGAAGTACCTCAGCAATATGCTTAGTTAAGTACTCATGGTCTATATCAACATCTTCATATCTTAGGACCTTCTGCAGTGCATCACAGCTCATATTACTGAAGCGTACCAGTGGAAGTAAGCGATAACTCAAGACCTTGCGCCTTTCCTCCTCCGAATAATAGTATCGCACACGGGCCCACTTGAGCAAGAAGTAATAAACCACATCTTCACATAACACGTGTAGGTCACTGCTCGAAAAGATGGCTTCGATTCCAACAAGAGAGATGTTCATCAGTTCATCTTGGAACCTGAAATGAGATAAATAATGCTATGAGTGACATATAAACAATATAATTAGTGACATCAATATCAACATTTTCTCCGAAACAAAAAGAAAAAATCATTGCTCCATCAAATAGTGGTCACTTACTTATCAAAATCCTTGTATTTATTGGCAAGGAATCCCTTCGCTGCACGTACTAAACTCTGAACTTCAGCAGCCATTAAAATGGAGCATGGATGGCCTAGGTATAGCAGTGCACATTCTGTGGTCATAGGCCGGCTTATGAGTAACTGAGTGCAGTACCTCATGCAAGCAGGAACCTCAAATTTGTCAGCACCCATTAAGATGTCGAGCAGAAGAGTGGGCTCAATTGTTGTCAGCTTTCCACTGTACATGAATCTTAGAAGCTCCATAAGGGAATTTTCTTCTGTTCCAAGTAGAAGGAAAACAGTAAAGGCACAAGGATTAAGAGAACAGTGCAAAAAAGAAGTAAGAAAAGCTCCACCTTGGATTAACCTTTTCCAATCATGGAAAAGTTTTATCTATACTATAATAGAAAACGTATGAGTTAGCGGAATCCAAACGATATCAACCATTCGATACAATCAGATCCAATGGTTCATAAATTAAGTTTCACCTTGCAAAGCGCCTCATAATTTCATATTAATTACAAAGATAATTGAGAGAGTTAATTAATCCACGAATTGCCCACATCACTGACTACAGAGACGACACACACTGGTGGATACTCTATATGATAGCCCTATAGTACTGGTTACCTACCGCCATTGCTTCGCAATCCACACTACGAGTTTGAATTATCAAATGAAATTAGTTACCATACAATTAATTATTAACCTCAATAAGGAAAGTTCTTCTGTAATTTTAAGAAAGTGCGAACATGCACTTAGAAACGTGTGTGTGAAGTCTGCGTAACTTTCTTTCAAAAAAAGTCTGCGTAACTAGTCCTATAAGTGGTAGAAACACTACAAAACATAATATTTATTTACCACAAATAATCAATGTTTTATATACAAAATATAAACAGTAACACAACCACAATAGAGAATTAGAATAAAAAGTAAGAGGAAGAATGTTACAGTTAAGCTATAATATTACCTGAATCAGCAATCCTAATTCTTGGATGTGACTCATCAGATTCTTTCATCCCATTTGTGAAAAGCTAAGAAACTGAAGCTTATTAGAAACTTGAACTGACTACATAACAAATACATTTCACATGGCTATGAAAATTACCTTTTGAAAGAAAGGACTTCTTGCGGCAAGAATTGCCGAGTTTATATAAAGGGCCTTTACTGCTGAAATTGCTTTGGCTGCCATGGTTGAGGAAGAGTCAATACTCTGTCCTTCATCAGCTGCAAAAAAAACAAGATCAATGAGAAACAAGACAACTAGGAAAAAAATGTACAAAGCGACCATTAGATAGATTTTTTCTGTTAAAATGCTTGGAACATTCTGTTCAATGGAGCAGATTCGTTTAGTCAATCTTCAGATGTATGATAAAATGGTTAAAATTATCACAAAGATTGAACGGCCATTTACTGCAGCCAGCAAGCATGCCTGTAGTTCACTGAGCAAAGTGATCATAGATGTTATCCTAATCACCCAACAAGAATTTCGTATAACTTTATCAGATAATTATTTGTCAATAGCCAAACTTACACAATGCCTTTTGAAAGTTTCAGAAACTTGACCAAGAATTTCAGAACCCGCGTTTCCAGAAAGGACAACAAAGTAGTAGAACTTCAGGTTTCAGCTCAAGTAACTTCTTTCCAAAATTTCTGAATTGCATCATTGAGCACTTCCACTGTCCAGTCGCTAGTCTCAATTGCAGTGGATTGATCTTATTTTACGTTTGCAGGAACAAGGAATATTAAAAAAAAAGGTTAACAGCACTACCACATCAAATTGTTGGACTAGATATTTGTTGCATCATTGTCATATGTATGGACACTGGAAGACATTTGTTGTTTTCTCTGAATAACTTTGATGTTGATTTAGTCGAGCCCAAATTTCATTGTCATTTGTGTCGTACATTTCCACGATAAGACCTCAGGTGAAAATTTACAATCCATGCAACATGAATCTGTAATACTTAAACATAAGAGGTTGTCGAGCAGCCTAATTGACATATTACATGCTTGAAAGGGCAAGTGAGGCAACATGGCAGTGGAGACTGCAGAGTTCTAAAGTTTTATGTAGTTCTTCCCTCCACATCTCCTCTCCAAATATAAAGGATCATATTACTAACATATGAAATAGAATTATGAAGTTGCGAAATATTTTCTCCAGCATTCCAAATACAAATCCATAGTCAAGTACAACATATATAGTAATAATATGTTCTTCCTTTTCTGGGAAACATTCAGAAACATAACAATTGGCAGATTTGGCGTGTGGATAGTACAATCTCCGGTTCAAAGCCAATCTACATTTCTCTACAAAATAAAGTTCGATTAAGTGAGCATGCACCGCTGTCATTGTCAGAGACCCCTCACATGGGGCAGAGAAAAAAAAACTCGTAGAAGGCCAGGGATTGTGTGACGTTCCTCCAAGTCATGTCCTCGGGCACAGAAAGCCGTTCCCGTGAACAGATTAGTCGCTCAGCCTTAACTACCATCCGCACACGCACATATTAGCGCATTAATAAATGAATAAGAGATTTGGGGTTTCATTAAATAGGTGTATTCCGGTGACGCGCACGGCTTGGTTACCGGGGATATTTTACCTCCCGCCCTATATACCAGTCTGGAGGGAGTGACTATATACAGACGCTACTCTCAAATGCAGTGTATTCATCTTATTTTATGTTTGCAGGGACAAGGAATATGGAAAAAAAAAGTTAACAGCGCTGCCACATCAAAATGTACGACTAATATTTGTGGCATCTTTGTCGTATGTATGGACACTGGAAGACATTTGTTGTTTTCTCTGAATAAGTTTGATGTTGATTTAGTCAAGCCCGAATTTCATTGTCATTTTTGTCGTACATTTCCATGATAAGACCTCAGGTGAAAACTTACAATATATACAACATGAATCTGTAATACTTAAACATAAGAGTTTGTCAAGCAGCCTAATTGACATATTCCATGCTTGAAGAGGCAAGTGAGGCAACATGGCTGTGGAGACTGCAGAGTTCTAAAGTTTTATGTAATTCTTTCCTCTCCACATCTCCTCTTCAAATAAAAAGGATCATATTACTAACATATGAAATAGAATTATGAAGTCGTGAAATAATTTTTCCAGCGTTCCAAATACAAATCCATAGTCAAGCACTAACATATATAGTAATAATATGTTCTTCCGTTTCTGGGATACATTCAGAAACATAATATAATTGGCAGATTTGGCGTGTGGATAATGTACAATCTCTGGTTCAAAACTAATGTTCATTGGTTAACTACTTTTTCTCTACAAAATTGAGTTCAATTAAATGAGCATGCACCGCTGTCAATATCAGAGACCCTCTCTTATGGGCCAGAGAACAAAATCGTAGAAGGCCAGTGATCGTGTGCCATTCCTCCAAGTCATGTCCTCGTTCAAGTTTGCTGAAGCAGCCACAGAAAGACGTTCCCGGGAACAGATTTGTCGCTCAGCCTTAACTCTCATCCACACGCGCAGATATTATAGCTCATTAATAAACGAACAAGAGATTTGCGGTGTCATTAAAGAGGTGTGTTGCCATGGTGCGCACACCTTTGGTTACCGGGGATGTTTCCTCCCGCCCTATATACCGGTCCCGAGGGAGACTCTTACATATACACAGCATAGTAGTCACCCACAGCACATAACTTATGGATTCTCTCTATTACATTGTTTACACCTTATGCTAAACCCTAAAATTAAACCACATTGATAGAGGGTCAGCCTGAAGCCCTGAACCACTTTCAGAAACGAAATTAGGCCAAGCATCACAAATCAAGTGCAAGAAGCCCACACACGCACAGATCTACTGTATGTACGAATCGCATCAAACATGCAGGTAATTACAAACGCTAGATCCATCCAGCGGCGATAAGGGGGAAAGAATTAGGGGAGGGGTGAACGAGACTCTACGCACCTTTCTCCTGGCTGGCCGCGTCGGGGAGAGATCCTCCTCCGTCGTCGCCGGCGACGACCTCTACCTCCAGTAGATGTTCGAGAACGCCTTCGAATTGAAAGCGAACTCGAAATCGGGAACCTCGTCGCAGCGCGAGAACTGCAGGCCCGTCTCCGCCTCCGCAGGTACCGCCGCAGTCTCGCCGCCGGCCATGCGCTCCGCGCGCGACGACAGGAAGGACGCGCGGGACAGCGGCGGAAACCCTAGCTCCCGGAGGGTTCTTCCAGGAGGCGAGAGGGCCGTCGCCGGTCGGATCTACGAGTAAATAGTTTCAATGACCGCGAACCTCTTTTCGAACATTTTTCAGTTTGTCCTTTTTCTACTGGAACCTTTTTCTGTCTATTTTAAGATTTGTTTTGATCGGCTGACCTATCTGCTTTTTCTTAAGGAGTGCTGACGGCTGACTTATCTTTTTTTTCTTTTTGACCAAAAGGCTGACCTATCTGCTCTCTCTTTTTTAGGGGAACCAACCATGGACACGTGTCTAAGGGCACGTACAATGGTGGCATATGAATACAGGTGCCTCATGACAAAAAGTAATTTGAGGCATATGCGTTGATTTTTTTCTCTCTAATGCAAGCTACTATTAGTGGAACTCATCAAAGAATAGAAAATGATTCTCACTACACATGCATCCCTCCTCTCCACTTCAACTTTTTCAACTTTATGCACCGGACCACACTTTTTCTCTCTAAGCACCCGCCTCCTGAAGAGGATCCTGTTTCCCCATCCGAACCTACTTTTTCTGTTATCCGATCCTACATGGTATGTGAGGCATCACCCTGGGGCTATGCATTGGCCATGCCCTAACTAAGGGCCCAAGGCAGACTGTCAGATTTGTGTTGCAGTCAAGGACCAGTACAAAACAGCATTCCAAACTCATGAAACCATGTATGAATTCCTTGGGATGTCATTCGGCCTCATCAACGTGTCAGCACCCTTCCAAAGCATTGTGAATCAAAATCTTCAAGCCAATATTTTGGCGCTATGTACTCGTGTTCATCAACGATATCTTAGTACAACCACATGGAAGAAGCTCACCTGATGCCCTTGCACGGGGTGTTTGAACTTCTTCAGTAGCACTAGTTACTCCTGAAGAAGAACAAGTGTTCATTCGTCCAACAAGAGCTAAGAGTACATGGGCCACATTATTGGCATCAATGGTGGTGCAATAGATGCAAACAAGATCCAAGCAATTGCAGATTGGGCTCAACCCACAACACTCAAGAGCTTGCGAGGCTTCCTGTATTTGTTCTCTACTTCTTATTGCTCACATTTTGATCTTCTCTATTTGTGCATCATTCTGAAATCCCTTTTATGGGATTGTTTCTTGAACCTAGCCAAAATGATAGATACCTTTCGAAAGTTGCTTAGAGGGAGTTCTTCCACATCTTCTTCCCCGAGAATAAGGTCCAAGTCAAGGGGGGTTACTACCTCAAGACCGAGATGGTGCTCGTGGGAGCGGACCAGCTAGGATTGATGATGACAAGTGCAGTGTTGCACGCAAAGGCACGGTTAGTGCTGTTGTTGAGCCCCGCATTCTTCAATTCGCGTAGAGCCGACATGAGGACCTGCTATAGGGTGGAAGGTCCTCGTCTTTGTTTTTAGTTGTCGAGGGAGAGCTTGCAAAGTTGTCCACGTCCTCCGGGTGGTATCCATCCCAGATACAATCTTCTAGCTCATGATGGTATAATAGTGGGAAACTTGCGCACATCATTGTGATCGGATGGGATGCATGGGTGGTTTGGAGGGTTAATGCAGTGTCGTTGCAACTTCAGCAATGTGATCTTGGCGAGAGTTGGTGGTCAATAATCGTCGGGCGCTGGGCTGGAGGACGGAGCTGGGGCGTGCTCCATAGCGTGCTCGGGAGACGCATCGACATCCAGGATGAAAATCCTTTTCTTGGTCATTTCTGGCCAGATGGAATGACGCGGCGCGAGTGCGTTTATCCCTACTTAAAGGCGTCGCTATGGAAGATGACGACTTAGTTGTAGGTGTTTACTTCATATGTTGTAATAATGCTTCTATCATAGTAGTCCATGGCATGTACTCTATCCTTGATGCCTTTGACCCTGTTACAGTGCAACAACTTTTAATAAAAATGATTGTGTGCAGTACGTTGATGAGGCCGGGAGTTTCAACCTCCTTTTACAAAGAAAAAAAAGTAAGTTCACGGGTTAATAATACCTTACAGAGTGAGTGTGACGTTATGATGCATGGGCACCATGGTGCTCGTTTAAAAAAAATCAAAAAACATATTTAGAAGTTTCAAAAAAAATCTGTGGAAACTTGTATGTGTTCTCTACATATCCATGAATTTTGTTTTGAAAAAAAAGTAATTGTAAGCTTTACAAAAAAAGTTCCAGCCCAAAACAAACAAAAAGCGGCCTATTTGAAAAACATATTTGTCTTTTTTTGTAAGCCACCTATGAAAGTAAAATGTTGTGGAAATTTGCACATACGTGTTATACATGTTTGTGTGTTTACAAAAAATATTCAACATTTTTTATGTTGCAGAAAATGTTTTTCTTGGAACGGGCACCACAACATTTGCATTTTCTGTTAGGGAGTTCTATATATGCGTCACGAGATATTTGAGGGAACTCATACAACCGGTTGCCCAACACATCACGTGAAGACCATTGACCTCTCCATCCTGATATAGGAAAACAAAGAAGATCAGTAACTTTTCTACAATGGAAAGCATCACTTTCTTGCTGATGCATACAAACACAAAGAGCATCTCCAAGCAAAGAATAACACAAAATTGGGGCATGTACATACCAAAAAGTTCAAATTGACAGCTAATAACATCGATTCAATTGGCATTATAAGGACTTCAATTTTGAGACAAACAAGTGCGCCTTCGACCCTGAGTTTAGCTGGGGTTTCCAGCTTACAGGAACACTTACAAAGCATCATAAGACATAGAAAAGGCTCCCATGTTTGAAACATAATAGCCTACCAAGTAAACAGCGAACCTTCGATTCAGGAAAAAGGTAAACAGCGAACCTAAGAAACAAAAGCAACTCCAGGTCCAGGATACAGATTCCACTGATAGTACAAGAAAAGCAAAGTGGCATGCACCTCCCGGTGCATGGCACGCGAAACCTCACCCATTCCATCAAAAGGAACAACAGACGTACGTACCGAAGCACTGCCAGGGACGGAAGGACCTACTACTGCGATCCTCTTGCAGCTCCCAGATATAAGACTCTGACAACAACACACATTTGGTTCGCGGTGGCTAAAGTATAAACAATCTGCTGACAAGACGTGCTCTTTCTTCCTAGTTTGCCATGACCTCACAAATCATCTCGATGTGCCGGATTATGCAAGGATCACAAGCAAGCCAGACCTAACTTTGGGTAAGATATCAAGTTTGCAGTTATGTCTGCTCCACCACCTTCAAATCAAGTCTGAGATGCAGCACTCCATCGATGAAGAAGGGGTTGTCATCAGCCAAGAACGTCACCCATGGAACCGAAAAGAAATCCCTGGATCCACTTGAAGACCTATCAGTAAAGGTGTGGCTAGCATTGTATTTGCTCACAAAGTGCCCAGATGGTCTTGTCCTTGCCGCAAACTCATAATTTACCGACACACCCGTTGAATCCTTCAGCTTCAAATTGGTACATAAGAAGATGCCAAATCTGCATGAACCACTCTGCTCGACCATGTTACATCGTACAAAAAGAATGAAACCCTGACCTGCAACATAGAATGGATGCGAGCATATCTGTTCTGATGGGAAGAGTTGGGAGCATTCCTCACGCTTCAAATCCATGTAAACTATAACCTGTGGGCAGGGTTGATCAAATGCAACCACTTTCAGATGCTTGCACTTGTAAGCTCGCTCTGCAAATTGCTGACTAGAGGTTCCACATGCTGCAAGATCATCTGCCTGTGTGCTGGATAAGCTTTGCAAAGAAGTACCTCAGTGACACGCTTAGTTATTTTCTCATGGTCTATGTCATTATCAGTGCATGTTAAGATCTCCCAAAGTATTCCATAGGTCATATGGCTGAAGCGCAACAGCGGAATTAAATGAGAACTCAAGATCTTACGTCTTTCTTCCAGGTCTGGGTACCGCGCACGGACCCACTTGAGCAACAGGCGGTATAAGCAGTCTTCATGTACTACATGTAGGTCAGTACTTGAAAATATGGCTTCGATCCCAGCAAGTGACATGTTCATCACTTCATCTTGGAACCTGAAATGATGCAAACCAAGCCTTTAGTACACTTCAAACATGATAACTGTGACAGCCATGTCTACACTTCACTTCTCTATGGAAAGGAAAGAAAAGTTGGCTTCATCCAAAGGGGATCACTCACTTATGCACAGCACTGTACTTTTTAGCAAGAAAATCCTTGGCTGCAACTACCAAATGGTGAACAGTAGCTGGAATTAAAATGGAGCATGGATGCTCTAGGTAGAGCAGCGCAGATTCCGTGGTCATAGGCAACCTTGTGAGCAACCGACTGCAATCCCTTGTACAAGAAGGAACCTCGAATTTGTTGGCAACCATCAAGATGTCTAGAAGAATAGCAGGCTCAGCTGTTGTTAACTTTCCACAGTTACATAAATCTCAAAAGCTCCATAAGGGCATTTTCCTCTGTTCCAAGTAGAATGCAAATAAAAATTATGTAAATGTGATTATTGACTTTTGGTACTAAGGAAAGCTATAGGTACGGTGTAGACAAAATATCCATTGGTAAGTAAAAGCGAAAAAGTGAAATAAGAATAACCATTATCACAAGAAATCAATGTTCTAGTTTCAAAATACAGAAAATAATACAAATCTCTCCCTAATACGCTTTTACAATTTGTATGGACAAAATCATAATTATACATATACTAAACCTGGCCAGGTTTAGTTTACCAGGTTTTTTGAATTTTTTCTATCAGTGAAAACCGGACCAATGGGGTGCTGCCACCTTATTTACTGGGGGATTTGACAGGGTACGCTTCGGGGTGCATTCAGCAATTTGTTTCTACATTTGTTTTTTCTGGTCAATGTGTTGTGTTCTGCGGCATGGGGTGGTGGTTTCCAATTTTGTCTCTGGCACATGCATGTGCTGGTTGGGCGTGGATTTCCTAGATTGAGTCGGCTGCCTGCATGCATATACAGATCGCCGCCGCTTATGGTAAGTTCTAGCGTATGCTGATATTTTAAGTGATTGTTACGTGAACATATTGATCTTTTCATGCTTGGGTTTGGAAGTGTCGAGTCAAATCCATACGGCTCCACCACCGCCATAGATGCATATAAAAAGAGATGAGTCGCGGCCCGCTTCCTCCCACCGCAACGCTGCCTCTTCCTCCGCTACCCCAGAATCTCATCGCCGCATGGCTCGCTTTCTCCGTTGCCATTTTTCTCCTCGCCTCTAGCCCACCCACACGTTGCTGCATCTGTCTGCAAAATTCCGGTGACGCCAACATCCCACTTCGCCATCGCGCCTCGCTGTAGATCACCTCTAGGCCCCGGCCCGGCCGACCGGCCCTCCATCCTGGCCTTCTCCGGTGCCGCCAATTAGCTGATGTTGGTGGAAATCGATTCAGAGGCAGCGATCGGCGCGACAGACTGTTGACCCATTGGAGGTGTGCGTCGCCGTGCAGGGATAGGAGCAGGTGTAGAACGCCTGCCAGAGCTTCGCGCTGCGCAAGGCTACCAACATCTTCGAGGACCACCGTGAACGCAATCCGGCCTGTCGCCACCGCGTCAAGTTATTTTCGGAGTTGGGACTTTGGCCACGCAGCGGCATCAGCAGCAAGAATCGAGGAAGCACGGCGTTCACTAGTGTTAGGAAGCTCAGCTCCGGCGGCGGCCATGCGCTTGACGCAGTCACGCAGGCGAAGATCCCCATCGTTGGACCGGCAACGGTGTGTCCGTGCGGTCGCCGCTTGCGTCCAAGCAGAAGCACGCACTGGAGTCCAGCGCTCCCGCGGAACACGCCTTCGCCAAATGGGGATATGCCTGGGCTCCTCTCGCTCCGCCTCCAGGTGAACTGCACGACAGTAGTCTACTTCTTCTCTCTGCGTTACGTTCATGTCTCTGGCCTGACGCGTCCTGGTGCTGCTTTGCGTGTCTGCGCGGCTGGCGTGATGCTGCTGCTGCATGTGTGGTGTATAGGCTTGATGTTTGCAGGCCGAGCAGCTCGCCGGCAACGTGCTCTACTACGGAGAACCCACTTTGGAGTGGTGCATCTGCACAACCTGGCAGGGACGTAGAGGCACTTATGTTCTGCTTGGCGGTGGTTGTCCACGCTGCGCCCCTTCCTTCTTTCTCCCGACGAGGATGGCAGCGCCGTGTCCGCGCACCCGCGGCCTTCAATGGCGAGCAGCGCCGGTTGCACTCGAGGCCGGCCTGCTAGCCGTTTTGTTGCCGACAGCACCGAGGATCGCCGCGAGCTCTCCTGCCGAGAGAGGCACCCGGTGTAGCCCTCCACCGTGAAACGGTGGTGCAGCGACGGCGCCTGCAACAGCCTCCAATCCTGCTGCTCTTCATAGTCGCAGTTCGACCGGAGAAACCGGGCGGTGCCGCTGCGGAAGGAGGGGTCATGAGTGGCGATGGTGCGGCAGGCGTCCCAGAGCAGGGTGCGTGGCTTCGGCAGCAGGAGAGCATGTTGGCGCCATGGACGTGGCCGTCGCACGGCAGGCAGGGCCCCGCAGCGTCTGCCCGGCAGTACACCACAGACGCCGCAGAAGCAGCACTCCGCGCTGTGGGCACCATGCATGTCGGCAGCAAGCCCTGGCACCCTGTACAACGATACACTTTTTTTTTCAAACCGGGCATGATCCCTTTTCATTGCAAATGAACGGAAATACATTGTTTCGAGAAACAAATAGAAGAAAAGGGAAAGAGATGCAGCGAGTTCGGGCACTGCCAGAAAACCCACTGCGTTCGTCCGACATCGAAACGAACGCCATGGGGTGAAAACCTGACAACACCATAGTTCAACGATAATCTGAAATACAACGATACACTTGCGAATACTTATGTATAGTTTTTGAGTAGAGATGAAGAATGGCCTGTGCATGTGGTTCTTGGCTAGATGGCCGAGCATTATTTAGCGAGATTGGGTTAACTTACCATTGCATATCTTATATTGTATCAATTGGTTACGATCGGTGTGTTCCACAGAGAAAAAAAAAAGGTTTGGTGTGTTCCACAGTACAGAGAAATAACTTGCTAGCTAGACATACTACTATCATTTGTGTGACCCAATTATGAAAATATAATGTTAAAATTATATATTGAATTTACTTGGGCTAATCTACTAATATTGTACGTATTTCTTCCTTTGCATAGATGATATCGGATAGAATGTTATGCGTGGACTAACCTGCGGGCTGTTCTAATTCTTTCAGTGGTCAGGCTTCAAACTTGCATCAGTAGTTTATTTCGTTCTTTGAGTTATTGATTGTCTCGCTTAAATTGTACTCCCTCCGTTCTAAAATTCTTGTCTTAGATTTGTCTAAATACGGATGTATCAAGTCACGTTTTAATATTAGATACATCCGCATCTAGATGAATCTAAGACCAGAATTTTGGGACGGAGGGAGTATGCAGTCGGCGGTGTTCATCTCTCTCTCTCTAATTTGATTCCTTCATATTTTGCAGATTGGAACTCGCCTGAATGCCACTTTTGAGTGGCTTCCAAACATGTTTTTTTTCTTCCTTTTCATTAATACAAAAAACATGAAATTGCTATGGTGTTACACCACAAGTTCGCAACGGTGACTCGATTTTTTGTTTGCATTTGGTGAAGTTCTTACATTGTCATACAATTTGAGCGAGGCTTCAAGATAAAAGGGTGAAGAGAAAGATGAGAGAGCAGTAGCAGGCTAGCCTTTTGCCCACGGCCGGGCAAGATGGAAGAGATTTCCTTCTTAATTCTTGCTTGATTAGATTGATACATCTCCTCTCTTTATATAGAGAGGTTTACTTGACTCCCAAGCAAGGCTTACTTGACCCCTAAGCAAGCGACTCTTATCTCTAATTAACCCTAAGACTAACGGGCCAATTAGTCCCATTACGTACTCTAACACTACACCACACCTGGACATGCAGCTTGTCCTCAAGCTGCAGCCTAACCAACTTATAACCATGAAGCAACGCAACACAAACCTAACACCTAAAAACAAGCCTTTTACATCTCGGCTTGTTTTATTATTCTCAACCTGAAATGGACTAGGACACTTTATTTTGGACCCCTTAACAAAAAGTGGACACCATCCGCACGTCGAACGTGCACGTGTACAGCCACCTGGATCCCATGGACACCATCTAGACAAAAGAAGTGCATGTGTAGGACCACCTGGAAGTGGTCGCAAGAGTGACCAGCAGAGGCGCTCTCACGGCGGCCGGTGACGGAATGCAGTGGTGCTACGTGGTGCGCTGCTGTCGGTGACACCATGGCTTCTTCCTGCCGGACGGTTGTTGGTCTGCACTGCACAGGGAAGAGTGGAGGGCTTGCGATGGAGAATGACGAGGAGGGGTGCGCCCCCCCCAACCGCCGATGTCGCAGACTTTGAGTTCGCTGCCCGCGGGGAAAATAGCATGCCCGCTGCCCGTGGGGGAAACCGCATGCCCAAGATCCCCGGCGCAGCGGATGAGATCAATGTCCTTTGCGCAGCGAAGGGCAACTTGGAGGAGCGGCAGCTGCAGACCACGCATCTCCCGCACACGCCGACGCGCTAAGAGGCCGCGTGCAGTAGCCTGCAGCCTCACCGCCGCCGACACGTGGCGGGTAGCGATCCAAGACGGAAGCGGTGACGACGACGGCGGGGACTGGACTTGGTGGAGCGGGACTCCCGCCGGCGCGGTCGATGCGGGGCCGGAGCTGACCGGCGGTGGCTGTTGCAGCTGCAGCGGCTGCGGCGGTGGCGCATCGGGCAGCGGCAGCGGCTGCTGCGGCGGAGCACCGGGCGAGGCCGCCAGGAGCGGCGGCTGCCACTGCAGCCAGGGCTGGGTGGTGGTGGCGATGGATGGAAGCTGCAGTGGCTGCTGTACTGGTTCGGCGAGCGCGGCGAAGGCTGCTTGGTGCGGCGGCTGCCACGGCAGCCACGGCGGCGATGGGCGCTGGAGGCGCGGCGAGAGCCGGCGCCGGCCACTGCGGGGCGGCGGCGAGCGACAGCTGCAGCTGGGGCAGCAGCGTCCCAGCGAATGCCGCGGAGGCCCCTGGATGCGACGAGTACCACGACAGGGCCGGCGGCCCGGCAGTGGCGGTCAACGGCAGGGGCGGTGACGGCCCGTAGGGGCTGGCCAGGTACAGCCGGATCCCCTGGACGGCTGTGACAAGGTCGTTGAAGACCCCGGTGATCTCCTCCGGGGTGTAGACGGCGGACAGAGGTGCGGTGGAGGGCGCCGGCATCTGGGCGGTGGCGGCGCCGGAGGATGCGACCAGCGACGTGGACGGGGAGGGCAGCGGCGCGGTGTAGATGGCCAGGAGCACGGTGGTGACGGTCGGCAGCGGAAGCGACGGGGTGGGCGGCGATGAAGACATGATCAGAACTGAGCTACCTGATACCAAATTGTTATGGCGCTGCTAGAAGGAGGGCGCGAGAGGGCCGGCCGGGGGCCTTTTGCCCACGGCCGGGCAAGATGGAAGGGATTTCCTTCTTAATTCTTGCTTGATTAGATTGATACATCTCCTCTCTTTATATAGAGAGGTTTACTTGACTCCCAAGCAAGGCTTACTTGACCCCTAAGCAAGCGACTCTTATCTCTAATTAACCCTAAGACTAAAGGGCTCATTAGGCCCATTACGTACTCTAACACTTGTGGGGATCGATCTCACGACCCGCTTAACTGACGAGGAGACGGAACCAGCTGGGCTAGCTGCCCTTTATTTGCATTTGATGGGATGTTCGGGTATAGAGGGGATATTCGGATGGATTTCTTAGAAAGTAAGACCATATAATAGGAAGGTGTGGCAAGACCAATTAACTGAACTCAAAGATTTATTCATCAAAAAGTATATGCAAAAGACCACAGAAGGTCTGCAAGGATTGGCTACAGCATGCATGCAGCGTGCATACGCCCTACATATACCGGTATTTTTTTACTAATTCTAAAATATGATTTTATGAGTCTCTACGCCCGTTGCAACGCACGGGCATTTGTCCTAGTCACAGTAATAATTAGAAACAATTATAAGAGGAAGAATGTCACATTTGAGTTATCACACATTACCTGAATCAGCGATCTCAAGCGTTGCATGTGTCTGCTCAGATTCTTTCATACCATTTGAGAAAAGCTAAGAATTATGAAGCTTATTAGAAACCATGAACTGATTATAGAATAGATGTATTTAAAAAGTTTATAAGAATTACCTTGTGAAAGAAGCTACTACTTGCAGAAAGAATCACTGAACTTATATTCATTGTCCTTACTCGTAAAACTTGTTTACCTAGCATGGTTGAAAAAAGGGCAACCCGATGCATGTAGCTCTTGCTTGCGCAGGGTCCAGAGAAGGGTCCGACCACTTTGGATGTACCTAGCATGGTTGAGGAAGAGAAAATATACAAGATAAAAGAAATAAAGGTTAAACATGGAAAGTAGAAGATACATGGAGAATCACTTAAACAAGTTCTTTGCTGTTAAAAATTCTTGGAACAGGTTCTATCGTGGGTGCAGATTCATTAAATAACTCATCAGCAATATGGCAAAAAATATGAAATAAAATCACAAAAACTGAGTGCACCCACTGCTGCATCCAGCAATAGAGGCCATGCTGGTAGCTCACTCAGCAATCATAAATGATTCCATGGTCAAGTAAAAAAAACATCCCACCAGATTTTTATAGTGTATCCAATTAGTTAGTGCATTCCATGTGATTTAATAGCAGAAACTAAGTCATCCAGTCTAAAAATGATAGCTATCAGGTATTTGTACTACTTAAAAGTAAGCACTCATCAAGCAAGGGCCAATGATATATCTTAAACATTTCAACACGCAGAAAGAACAGAGATGAACAAGAAAAAGGCAGACCAATGTTAACCTTAATGATTAAATGTTTAACATGGAACATGGTTGTGGAGACTGTAGAATTCTAAAGATCTAGGAGTCCCTCCCTCCTCTCCAAATATATGCAAGGGCATAGTAGCACATATTATCAACACTTAAAAAGGACAAAGTCTTATACTCCCTCCGATTCATATTATGGACAACATAACAATTGACAGATTTGACGTATGGACATCATATAATCTGCTAACTACTTTTCCTCAATAAATTTGAGCTCGATACTGTGAACCAAGTTTTCAGTGTCAGAAAAGTACTGCATTTACACCACATCGATCAGGCCAAGCACAAAACTTGGAGATCCGCCTCTTTTATTGGAGCATCACAAATCCATTGCAAATTTTTACAAGAGAAACGTACGATTACAAACAGGAATTGAATCCATCCACCTCCCGGCCCAAAAGGCATTGCACTTTACGCACCTTCCTCCGCGCGCTGGCTTGCCGGTTCGGTGAGGGATCCTCCTCCCGCAACTTCACTGTTGGCGACGATCTCTATCCGCAGCACCTTGTCGGAGAAGCGCTCTGAATCGAACGCGAACGCGAAGTTTGGGGCCCAGCTCCCGCGTGAGAGCTCAATGTCCATCCCCGCCTCCGCTGCCGGCATCGTCGACCCTTGGGCGCCGGCCATGTGCCCCGCCGCGTCTGGGAGAGGGAGGACGCGGTGGCCGTAAACCCTAGCTTCGCGGTCGCGGTGGCTTCTTTCGGGACTCCGCGGTGGGGTTACTTTGTACTTTTTTTTTTGAAACTAAAACGCCTTCCGGCTCTTTATTCATTAGGCGCTAGCATGTCTGACTGCAAACAATCAGTCAGCCACCCAGGGATAGTATCAAGAAAGTGCATAACAACAGAAAGTTTTAACGAATGCCTACCTAAACGGTGTGCCGCCATGTTGGTCTGGCGACACACAAACCGTAGCCTAAATCCCTGGAAAATAGTAGACATCTCCTTCATCTCCATGATGAGGTGAAAACACGTCGACTTCTGAGGTGCCTCCCAGTCGCTGGATCTCCTGACAATCCGTCTCCACCATCACTTGCTGCAAGCCCATGTCTCGTGCCATCAGGATCGTGTCTCTGCATGCAAGTAGTTTAATGGATAAAGGATCAGTAACTCCATCATATCGTGATCCTCCCGCTCTAACGAGGGCTCCATGATGATCTCGGGCAAGGAAGCCCGCCCCTCCACATACTAGACCCGCGTCCGTAGCTCCATCGGTGTTGACCTTTATCCACCCATCCTCAGGTGGTAGCCACCTCCGGGGAGTAGTAACTTGGGCCCTCCTCCTCTCAGGGATCTCCAGAGCCCTAATAATCTCTTCTATAATCACCATTGATTTGACCGGCTGGTATACTACCTCACCATGAGTATAACTATTTCTGGAGTGCCACACCGCCCACATCACAGTGATCATAATAGCCGCAACCTCCTTCTTGAACAAACGAGGATCTAACAGATCTCGAGACCATGACGATGGGTGTAACCGTGGTATATCAATACCAAAGAAGCGTTCTGCTGCTTCCCAAAAACGTTTTGCGTGGTCACACTCCATAAGCGAGTGAAACAGTGTTTCATTGTCATGTCCACACATCGGGCAATGCGGTAGCTGCTTAATGTGTCTCCTCTTAAGCTCCCCATAGGAAGGCAAGAACTCCTTTAGCACGCGCCACCAAAACACCCGGATCTTTGGAAGCACATTGATCTTCCATAATGCCTTCCACATTGTCAATTCACCCGAAGATGAACCCACTATCTCAGCCCCCTGTAGCTTAGATTGCATCTCGTGTCTGTATGCCGAGCGAACCGTAAAGATACCAGACTTTTCCCGTGACCATGCCCACACATCCGCGCCTGCCACACGTGGTCTTACCATGGCAAGAATAGCTGCCGCATCTGGGGCATAGAAAATACTCTGAACGAGCTCCTTATCCCACTGATTTGACACTGGGTCAATCAAATCCGACACTAACTGGACTGAGTTTTGCTTGAGGGCTCCCAACGGTTTCATAGATATGGTTCCATCTATCCATTGATCATGCCACACTTCGGTGGTCTCTCCATTACCAAGTCGCCGAATGAGTCCCTTCTTCAACATCTCTCTCCCTATAATGATTGCTTTCCATGTCTTGGATGCACTCGCGGGACATCCCGCCGTTAGGAAATCCTCATGAGGGAAATAGCGTGCTTTGAGCACTCGTGCACACAAGCTGTTTGGATTCTCAAGAATCCTCCATGCTTGCTTTGCCAACATCGCATCATTGAAAGTTTCCAAGTCTCGGAATCCCATCCCTCCTTGTGACTTTGCAATGCACATCTTCTCCCATGATTGCCAATGCATTCCTCTTCTGTCAAGAGATCCAGCCCACCAATATTTGGACATATTTGTCGTCACTTTCTTGCACAAACCTTTTGTGAGTTTGAAACAACTCATAGAGTAGGCCGGTAAAGCTTGGACCACTGACTTCAGAAGAACTTCTCTTGCTGCACATGCCATTTTCCTTTCGCACCACCCTTGTACTCTTGCCCTTGATCCTTCATTAATATGTTCAAAACTTTGCTCTGTAATTCTTCCCGCAGCTGTTGGGAGCCCAAGGTATTTTTCTGACATCGCTTCTCTTTGAATTTGTAAGGCTGCCTTGACTCCCCTCTTTACTGACGAGCCACTACTAGGGCTAAAAAAGACTGAACTTTTCTGCTTGTTTGCACTTTGTCCAGAGCCAATGCTATACTGATGCAGAATTTCATTTAGCCTAGTTGCGCTTCTGGAGTCAGCTTTCATGAAAATTAAACAATCATCTGCAAATAAGAGGTGGGAGATCCACGTGGCATTATTGCTAACTCTTATTCCTCTATCTATCCATCCTCCATCATAGTTTTGCAGCAAACATGAGAGGCCCTCCCCACATAGCAGAAATAAATATGGTGAGATCGGGTCCCCTTGGCGGAAACCTCTCGTCGGTGAGAACACCGGTAGCAGCTCCCCATTAACTTTCACCTGGAAGCTCACTGTCGTCACACACGCCATAACAAGGGCTATCCAGCGATCATGAAACCCAAGTTGACGCATAATCAAATACTCTGAACGAGCTCCTTATCCCACTGATTTGACACTGGGTCAATCAAATCCGACACTAACTGGACTGAGTTTTGCTTGAGGGCTCCCAACGGTTTCATAGATATGGTTCCATCTATCCATTGATCATGCCACACTTCGGTGGTCTCTCCATTACCAAGTCGCCGAATGAGTCCCTTCTTCAACATCTCTCTCCCTATAATGATTGCTTTCCATGTCTTGGATGCACTCGCGGGACATCCCGCCGTTAGGAAATCCTCATGAGGGAAATAGCGTGCTTTGAGCACTCGTGCACACAAGCTGTTTGGATTCTCAAGAATCCTCCATGCTTGCTTTGCCAACATCGCATCATTGAAAGTTTCCAAGTCTCGGAATCCCATCCCTCCTTGTGACTTTGCAATGCACATCTTCTCCCATGATTTCCAATGCATTCCTCTTCTGTCAAGAGATCCAGCCCACCAATATTTGGACATATTTGTCGTCACTTTCTTGCACAAACCTTTTGTGAGTTTGAAACAACTCATAGAGTAGGCCGGTAAAGCTTGGACCACTGACTTCAGAAGAACTTCTCTTGCTGCACATGCCATTTTCCTTTCGCACCACCCTTGTACTCTTGCCCTTGATCCTTCATTAATATGTTCAAAACTTTGCTCTGTAATTCTTCCCGCAGCTGTTGGGAGCCCAAGGTATTTTTCTGACATCGCTTCTCTTTGAATTTGTAAGGCTGCCTTGACTCCCCTCTTTACTGACGAGCCACTATTAGGGCTAAAAAAGACTGAACTTTTCTGCTTGTTTGCACTTTGTCCAGAGCCAATGCTATACTGATGCAGAATTTCATTTAGCCTAGTTGCGCTTCTGGAGTCAGCTTTCATGAAAATTAAACAATCATCTGCAAATAAGAGGTGGGAGATCCACGTGGCATTATTGCTAACTCTTATTCCTCTATCTATCCATCCTCCATCATAGTTTTGCAGCAAACATGAGAGGCCCTCCCCACATAGCAGAAATAAATATGGTGAGATCGGGTCCCCTTGGCGGAAACCTCTCGTCGGTGAGAACACCGGTAGCAGCTCCCCATTAACTTTCACCTGGAAGCTCACTGTCGTCACACACGCCATAACAAGGGCTATCCAGCGATCATGAAACCCAAGTTGACGCATAATCCCTTCCAGATACTCCCATTCAACGCGATCATAAGCCTTGATCATATCAATCTTGACCGCACACCAACCTTGTTTTCCTCTCTTTCTTCGCATTGAGTGTATGCACTCGTACGCTGCTAGGACGTTGTCAGTGATCAACCGTCCCGGGACAAAAGCACTCTGCTCCTATGCTATAATATCATCAATAATCTCCCTTAAACGATTAGCTAGCACTTTAGAGAAGATTTTGTATATAACATTGCACAGTGAGATCGGCCTATATTGGGTAATATTTTGCAGGTTCTTTACCTTTGGTATAAGCACAATCACCGTGCTGTTCACCATGGCAGGCATGTGGCCTCCGTTCAAGAAACCTAGGACCGCCGTTGTAACATCCGGTCCTATCAACTCTCAATGGCGCTGGTAGAACCCTGCATGGAAACCATCACTTCCGGGCGCCTTCGTCGGCCCCATGGCAAAGAGCGCAGCCTTCACTTCTTCTTCTCTGAACGGCCTCATGAGTCGTTCATTCATTGGATCTGTTATTTTATGTGGCACATGGTGAAGCACTGCCTCCACATCTGTATCCTCTTGCGCCGTATACAGCCCAGTACAAAACTGCTGCACTTCGGCATGAATCTGTTCTTTCGTCTCGCAGATTCCTCCATCCGCCGTTTGGAGGCTTCGAATTCGATTAATACTCTTGTGTGCTGCCGCGCGAGCTTGAAAAAAGCCCGTATTGCGACCGCCTGCTTTCAGCCAGTCTGCCCTAGACCTCTGCCGCGCCATGATTTCTTCCTTATGAAGGAGCTCCGATAGCTGGCGGGCAAGGTCTTTTTCTTTCTTTGTCGGTCCCCGAAACAGAGAGTTAGACCTCTTGTTTTCATACTCCTTACGTACTTTCCTGATTTTGAAGGAAATATGCCCTAGAGGCAATAATAAAGTTATTATTTATTTCCTTATATCATGATAAATGTTTATTATTCATGCTAGAATTGTATTAACCGGAAACATAATACATGTGTGAATACATAGACAAACAGAGTGTCACTAGTATGCCTCTACTTGACTAGCTCGTTGATCAAAGATGGTTATGTTTCCTAACCATAGACATGAGTTGTCATTTGATTAATGGGATCACATCATTAGGAGAATGATGTGATTGACTTGACCCATTCCGTTAGCATAGCACTTGATCGTTTAGTTTGTTGCTATTGCTTTCTTCATGACTTATACATGTTGCTATGACTATGAGATTATGCAACTCCCGTTTACCGGAGGAACACTTTGTGTGCCACCAAATGTCACAACGTAACTGGGTGATTATAAAGGTGCTCTACAGGTGTCTCCGAAGGTACTTGTTGGGTTGGCGTATTTCGAGATTAGGATTTGTCACTCCGATTGTCGGAGAGGTATCTCTGGGCCCTCTCGGTAATGCACATCACTTAAGCCTTGCAAGCATTGCAACTAATGAGTTAGTTGCAGGATGATGTATTACGGAACGAGTAAAGAGACTTGCCGGTAACGAGATTGAACTAGGTATTGAGATACCGACGATCGAATCTCGGGCAAGTAACATACCGATGACAAAGGGAACAACGTATGTTGTTATGCGGTCTGACCGATAAAGATCTTCGTAGAATATGTGGGAGCCAATATGAGCATCCAGGTTCCGCTATTGGTTATTGACCGGAGACGTGTCTCGGTCATGTCTACATTGTTCTCAAACCCGTAGGGTCCGCACGCTTAAGGTTTCGATGACAGTTATATTATGAGTTTATGAGTTTTGATGTACCGAAGGAGTTCGGAATCCCGGATGAGATTAGGGACATGACGAGGAGTCTTGAAATGGTCGAGACGTAAAGATCGATATATTGGACGACTATATTCGGACATCGGAAAGGTTCCGAGTGGTTCTGGTATTTTTCGGAGTACCGGGGAGTTACGGGAATACGGGGGAAGAAGTATATGGGCCTTATTGGGCTTTAGGGGAGAGGGAGAGGCAGGCCGCGCCCCCCCAAGGCCTAGTCCGAATTGGACTAGGGGGAGGGGCTGCGCCCCCTCCTTCCCTCTCTTCCCTCTTCCCCTTCCTTGTCTCCTACTCCTACTACATGGAAGGACTCCTAGTTGGACTAGGAAAAGGGGAATCCTACTCCCGGTGGGAGTAGGACTCCCCTAGGGCGCGCCATAGAGAGGGCCGGCCCTCCCCTCCTCCACTCCTTTATATACGGGGGCAGGGGGCACCCCATAGACACACAAGTTGATCTTCGTGATCATTCTCTTAGCCGTGTGCGGTGCCCCCCTCCACCATAATCCTCGATAATATTTTAGCGGTGCTTAGGCGAAGCCCTGCGACGGTAGAACATCAAGATCGTCACCACGCCGTCGTGCTGACAGGACTCTTCCCCGACACTTTGCTGGATCGGAGTCCGGGAATCGTCATCGAGCTGAACGTGTGCTAGAACTCGGAGGTGCCGTAGTTTTGGTGCTTGATCGGTCGGGCCGTGAAGACGTACGACTACATCAACCGCGTTATGCTAACGCTTCCGCTTTCGGTCTACGAAGGTACGTAGACAACACTCTCCCCTCTCGTTGTTATGCATCACCATGATCTTGCGTGTGTGTAGGAAATTTTTGAAATTAGTACGTTCCCCAACAGTGGCATCCGAGCCTAGGTTTTATGCGTTGATGTTGTGCACGAGTAGAACACAAGTGAGTTGTGGGCGATATAAGTCATACTGCTTACCAGCATGTCATACTTTGGTTCGGTGGTATTGTTGGATGAAGCGGCCCGGACCGACATTACGCGTACGCTTACGCGAGACTGGTTCTACCGACGTGCTTTGCACACAGGTGGCTGGCGGGTGTCAGTTTCTCCAACTTTAGTTGAACCGAGTGTGGCTACGCCCGGTCCTTGCGAAGGTTAAAACAACACCAACTTGACAAACTATCGTTGTGGTTTTGATGCGTAGGTAAGATTGGTTCTTGCTTAAGCCCATAGCAGCCACGTAAAACTTGCAATAACAAAGTAGAGGACGTCTAACTTGTTTTTGCAGGGCATGTTGTGATGTGATATGGTCAAGACGTGATGAGATATAAGTTGTTGTATGATATGATCATGTTTTGTTGAAGTTATCGACAACTGGCAAAATCCTTATGGTTGTCTCTCTATTGCATAAGATGCAAGTGCCCAATAATTGCTTTACTTTATCGCTATGCGATAGCAATAGTTGCAAGAGCAATTGTTGGCGAGACGACCATGTGACGACACATTGATATAGATCAACATGATGGAGATCATGGTGTCATGCCGGTGGCGATATAGATCATGATAGTACTTTGGAGATAGAGATCAAAGGCGCAAGATGATGATGGCCATATCATGTCACATATTTTGATTGCATATGATGTTTATCTTTTATACATCTTATCTTGCTTTGATTGACGGTAGCATTATAAGATGATCTCTCACTAAATTTCAAGATAAAAGTGTTCTCCCTGAGTATGCACCGTTGCCAAAGTTCGTCGTGCCCAGACACCACGTGATGATCGGGTGTGATAAGCTCTACGTCCATCTACAACGGGTGCAAGCCAGTTTTGCACACGCGGAATACTGAGGTTAAACTTGACGAGCCTAGCATATGCAGATATGGCCTCGGAACACTGAGACCGAAAGGTCGAGCGTGAATCATATAGTAGATATGATCAACATAGCGATGTTCACCATTGAAAACTACTCCATTTCACGTGATGATCGGTTATGGTTTAGTTGATTTGGATCACGTAATCGCTTAGAAGATTAGAGGGATGTCTTTCTAAGTGGGAGTTCTTAAGTAATATGATTAAATTGAACTTAAATTTACCATGAACTTAGTCCTGATAGTATTTTGCAAATTAAGTTGTGGATCAATAGCTCGCGTTGTTGCTTCCCTGTGTTTATTTTGATATGTTCCTAGAGAAAACTATATTGAAAGATGTTAGTAGCAATGATGCGGATTGGATCCGTGATCTGAGGTTTATCCTCATTGCTGCACATAACAATTATGTCCTTGATGCACCGCTAGGTGACAAACCTATTGCAGGAGCAGATGCAGATGTTATGAACGTTTGGCTAGCTCAATATGATGACTACTTGATAGTTTAGTGCACCATGCTTAACGGCTTAGAATCGGGACTTCAAAGATGTTTTGAACGTCATGGACCATATGAGATGTTCCAGGAGTTGAAGTTAATATTTCAAGCAAATACCCGAGTTGAGAGATATGAAGTCTCCAACAAGTTCTATAGCTAAAAGATGGAGGAGAATCGCTCAACTAGTGAGCATGTGCTCAGATTGTCTGGGTACTACAATCGCTTGAATCAAGTGGGAGTTAATCTTCCAGATAAGATAGTGATTGACAAAATTTTCTAGTCACCATCAACAAGTTAGTAGAACTTTGTGATGAACTATAGTATGCAAGGGATGACGAAAATGACTCCCGAGCTTTTCATGATGATGAAATCGATGAAGGTAGAAATCAAGAAAGAGCATCAAGTGTTGATGGTTGACAAGATCACTAGTTTCAATAAAAGGGCAAAGGAAAAGGGGGAACTTCAAGAAAAACAGCAAGCAAGTTGCTGCTCAAGTGAAGAAGCCCAAGTCTGGTCCTAAGCCTGAGACTAAGTGCTTCTACTGCAAAGGGACTGGTCACTAGAAGCGGAACTATCCCAAGTGATTGACGGATAAGAAGGATGGCAAAGTGAACATAAGTATATTTGATATACATGTTATTGATGTGTACTTTACTAGTGTTTATAGCAACCCCTAAGTAATAGATACTAGTTCAGTTGCTAAGATTAGTAACTCGAAACGGGAGTTGCAGAATAAACAGAGACTAGTTAAGGGTGAAGTGACGATGTGTGTTGGAAGTGGTTCCAAGATTGATATGATCATCATCGCACACTCCCTATACTTTTGGGATTAGTGTTGAACCTAAATAAGTGTTATTTGGTGTTTGCGTTGAGTATGAATATGATTTGATCATGTTTATTGTAATACGGTTATTCATTTAAGTAAGAGAATAAATTGTTGTTCTGTTTACATGAATAAAACCTCATATGGTTACACACCCAATGAAAATAGTTCGTTGGATCTCGATCGTAGTAATACACATAATCATAATATTGAAACCAAAAGATACAAAGTTAATAATGATAGTGCAACTTATTTGTGGCACTGCTGTTTAGGTCATATTGGTGTAAAGTGCATGAAGAAACTCCATGCTGATGGGCTTTTGGAATCACTTGATTATGAATCAGTTGATGCTTGCGAACCATGCCTCATGGGCAAGATGACTAAGACTCCGTTCTTCGGAACAATGGAGCGAGCAACAAATTTGTAGGAAATCATACATACTGATGTATGTGGTCCCAAGTTTTCAGAATCGCGATTCCATTGTACGATTCTACGACTTTACGATCCGAACTAACCCCTCCGATTCTACGACTTTAGTCTCTAGAATCTACGTTTCTACGATCCTGATAGTGAAGATTCTACGATTTGCGATCCTACCATTGGAGCTCTGATTCGATTCAGGATCACGATTCTGACAACCTTGTGTGGTCCGATGAATATTGAGGCTCGCGACAGGTATCATTATTTTCTGATCTTCACAGATGATTTGAGCAGATATGAGTATATCTACTTGATGAAACATAAGTCTGAAACATTTGAAAAGTTTAAAGAATTTCAGAGTGAAGTGGAAAATCATCGTAACAAGAAAATAAAGTTTCTACGATCTGATCGTGGAGAAGAGTATTTGAGTTACGAGTTTGGTCTTCAGTTAAAACAATGTGAAATAGTTTCACTACTCACGTCACCTGGAACACCACAGCATAATGGTGTGTCCGAACGTCATAACCGTACTTTATTAGATATGGTGCGATCTATGATGTCTCTTACCGATCTACCACTATCGTTTTGGGGTTATGCATTAGAGACAACTGCATTCACGTTAAATAGGGCACCATCTAAGTCTGTTGAGACGACACAATCTGAACTGTGGTTTGGCAAGAAACCAAAGTTGTCATTTATTAAAGTTTGGGGTTGTGATGCTTATATGAAAAAGTTTCATCCTAATAAGCTCAAACCCAAATCAGAGAAATATGTCTTCATAGGATACCCAAAGGAGACTGTTGGGTACACCTTCTATCATAAATCCGAAGGCAAGACTTTTGTTGCTAAATTCGAAGTTTTTCTAGAGAAGGAGTTTCTCTCGAAAGAAGTGAGTGGGAGGAAAGAAGAACTTGATGAGGTAACTGTACCTGCTCCCTTATTGAAAAGTAGTTCATCACAGAAATCTGTTCCTGTGACTACTATACCAATTAGTGAGGAAGCTAATGATGATGATCATGTAACTTCAGATCAAGTTACTACTGAATCTCGTAGGTAAACTAGAGTGAGATCCGCACCAGAGTGGTACGGTAATCCTGTTCTGGAAGTCATGTTACTAGACCATGACGAACTTGCGAACTATGAGGAAGCGATGATGAGCCCAGATTCCACGAAATGGTTTGAGGCCATGAAATCTGAGATATGATCCATGTATGAGAACAAAGTATGGATTTTGATGGATTTGCCCGATGATCGGCAAGCCATAGAAAATAAATGGATCTTCAAGAGGAAGACGGACGCTGATAGTAGTGTTACTATCTACAAAGCTAGAATTGTCGCAAAAGGTTTTCGACAAGTTCAAGGTGTTGACTACGATGAGATTTTCTCACTCGTATCTACGCTTAAGTCTGTCCGAATCATGTTAGCAATTGCCGCATTTTATGAAATATGGCAAATGGATAAACAAAACTGCATTCCTTAATGGATTTACTAAAGAAGAGTTGTATACGATGCAACTAGAAGGTTTTGTCGATCCTAAAGGTGTTAACTAAATATGCAAGCTCCAGCGATCCATCTATGGACTGGTGCAAGAATCTCGGAGTTGGAATATACGCTTTGATAAGTTGATCAAAGCATATAGTTTTATACAGACTTGCGGTGAAGCATGTATTTATAAGAAAGTGAGTGGGAGCACTACAGCATTTCTAATAAGTATATGTGAACGACATATTGTTGATCGGAAATAATGTATAATTTTCTGGAAAGCATAAAGGAATATTTGAAAGGAGTTTTTCAAAGAAAGACCTCGGTAAAGCTTCTTACATATTGAGCATCAAGATCTATAGAGATAGATCAAGCCGCTTGATAAGTTTTTTCAATGAGTACATACCTTGACAAGATTTTGAAGTAGTTCAAAATGGAACAGTCAAAGAAAGAGTTCTTGCCTATGTTACAAAGGTGTGAAGTTGAGTAAGACTCAAAACCTGACCACGGCAGAAGATAGAGAGAGAATGAAAGTCATTCCCTATGCCTCAGCCATAGGTTCTATAAAGTATGCCATGCTGTGTACCAGACCTATTGTATACCCTGCCCTGAGTTTGGCAAGGGAGTACAATAGTGATCTAGGAGTAGATCACTGGACATTGGTCAAAATTATCCTTAGTGGAATAAGGATATGTTTCTCGATTATGGAGGTGACAAAAGGTTCGTCGTAAAGGGTTACGTCGATGCAATTTTTGACACTGATCCAGATGACTCTAAGCCTCAATCTGGATACATATTGAAAGTGGGAGCAATTAGCTATAGTAGCTCTATGCAGAGCATTGTTGACATAGAAATTTGCAAAATACTTACGGATCTGAATGTGGCAGACCAGTTAAATAAACTTCTCTCACAAGCAAAACATGATCACACCTCAGTACTCTTTGGGTGTTAATCCCATAGCGTGTGAACTAGATTATTGACTCTAGTAAACCCTTTGGGTGTTGGTCACATGTCGATGTGAACTATGGGTGTTAATCACATGGTGATGTGAACTATTGGTATTAAATCACATGGCGATGTGAACTAGATTATTGACTCTAGTGCAAGTGGGAGACTGAAGGAAATATGCCCTAGAGGCAATAATAAAGGTTATTATTTATTTCCTTATATCATGATAAATATTTATTATTAATGCTAGAATTGTATTAACTGGAAACATAATACATGTGTGAATACATAGACAAACAGAATGTCACTAGTATGCCTCTACTTGACTAGCTCGTTGATCAAAGATGGTTATGTTTCCTAGCCATAGACATGAGTTGTCAACATCATTAGGAGAATGATGTGATTGACTTGACCCATTCCGTTAGCATAGCACTTGATCGTTTAGTTTGTTGCTATTGCTTTCTTCATTACTTATACATGTTCCTATGACTATGAGATTATGCAACTCCCGTTTACCGGAGGAACACTTTGTGTGCCACCAAACGTCACAACGTAACTGGGTGATTATAAAGGAGCTATACAGGTGTCTCCGAAGGTACTTGTTGGGTTGGCGTATTTCGAGATTAGGATTTGTCACTCCGATTGTCGGAGAGGTATCTTTGGGCCCTCTCGGTAATGCACATCACTTAAGCCTTGCAAGCATTGCAACTAATGAGTTAGTTGCAGGATGATGTATTACGGAACGAGTAAAGAGACTTGCCGGTAACGAGATTGAACTAGGTATTGAGATACCGACGATCGAATCTCGGGCAAGTAACATGCCGATGACAAAGGGAACAACGCATGTTGTTATGCGGTCTGACCGATAAAGATCTTCGTAGAATATGTGGGAGCCAATATGAGAATCTAGGTTCCGCTATTGGTTATTGACCGAAGACGTGTCTCGGTCATGTCTACATTGTTCTCGAACCCGTAGGGTCCGCACGCTTAAGGTTTCGATGATAGTTATATTATGAGTTTATGAGTTTTGATGTACTGAAGGAGTTCGGAGTCCCGGATGAGATCAGGGACATGACAAGGAGTCTCGAAATGGTCGAGACATAAAGATCGATATATTGGACGACTATATTCGGACATCGGAAAGGTTCCGAGTGGTTCGGGTATTTTTCGGAGTACCGGGGAGTTACGGGAATACGGGGGAAGAAGTATGTGGGCCTTATTGGGCTTTAGGGGAGAGGGAGAGACAGGCCGTGCGCCCCCCAAGGCCTAGTCCGAATTGGACTAGGGGGAGGGGCTGCGCCCCCTCCTTCCTTCTCTTCCCTCTTCCCCTTCCTTGTCTCCTACTCCTACTACATGGAAGGACTCCTAGTTGGACTAGGAAAAGGGGAATCCTACTCCCGGTGGGAGTAGGACTCCCCTAGGGCACGCCATAGAGAGGGCCGGCCCTCCCCTCCTCCACTTCTTTATATACGGGGGCAGGGGGCACCCCATAGACACACAAGTTGATCTTCGTGATCGTTCTCTTAGCCGTGTGCGGTGCCCCCCTCCACCATAATCCTCGATAATATTGTAGCGGTGCTTATGCGAAGCCCTGCGACGGTAGAACATCAAGATCGTCATCACGCCGTCGTGCTGACGGAACTCTTCCCCGACACTTTGCTGGATCGGAGTCCGGGGATCGTCGTCGAGCTGAACGTGTGCTAGAACTCGAAGGTGCCGTAGTTTCGGTGCTTGATCGGTCGGGCCATGAAGACGTACGACTACATCAACCGCGTTGTGCTAACGCTTCCGCTTTCGGTCTACGAGGGTACGTAGACAACACTCTCCCCTCTCGTTGCTATCACCATGATCTTGCGTGTGCGTAGATTTTTTTTTGAAATTACTACGTTCCCCAACAGATTTCCTCTTCACATCTCCGACCTTCTTCGACTTCCAGTCCGTAAGCTGCACTTGCATGTCCATAAGGGCCTGTTCTATGCCCTGGAGACCTTGCGTGCCAACCCCCTTCGCCACCCATCCATGACCGCGGCATCATATGATTCTTCCTGCTGCCACGCCTCCTCATACATGAACCTGCGCTGGTACCTTTCTTCTGGCAAGATTACCCCCTTCATCTTCACCACTAGCATACAGTGGTCTGACTTTGGCGTTGGACAGTGTCGCACAAATGAAGATGG
The DNA here is from genome assembly GCF_003073215.2 of Triticum urartu. NCBI lineage: Eukaryota > Viridiplantae > Streptophyta > Magnoliopsida > Poales > Poaceae > Triticum > Triticum urartu. Next base: position 593,600,844 of record NC_053025.1, read on the forward strand.
GAACAATGCCATCATCGCTGGATTCGCTAAGAATCTATCAAGGCGAACTTTCACGTTTGAGTGGCCATGTTGCATATTATCCCACGTGGCACACCCTGGTAGCCCAAATCGTGTAGTTCACAATCATCCACACATTGCCTAAAACCCTCCATCTGCCACTCCGGGCGGTCATGGGCACCAAAATACTCCGAGCTATCGAGAATTTCATTAAAGTCACCTCCACATAGCCACGGGGCATCACTTTGATCCTTCAACCATCTCAGCAAATTCCAACTTTCTGCACGTTCACTTCGTCTAGCTTTTGCATAGAAACCCGTAAACCACTACTTTTTATTATCACCAATATTCTTAACCAATACATCAATATGCTGGTTTGAAAAATTATTAAGAGTTACATCAACCTCTTTTGACCAAAACAAAGCTAGTCCACCACTGAGGCCGTCGCTACTAACTGGAAACCCCGCGAACTTTTTTTTCCCCTTGGAGGAATCCAACATTTGCCAATAGGGCCTTGTGAAGCGGCCGAATTGCAAACACGCCAGCGTAGTAGTACTGAGAAGTGCCTATATTTTCAGAATTCTTAAACTCCCAATAATGTTTCTTGTTAGGGAAAACATTATCGCTCAACCGGTGGATGTTTGTGTGTGCGTCGACCTCCACCGTGGCTGTCGGATTTGATTTGAATTGAACGACTCAGAAACAATTTCTATCCTAGTATAGTTTTTTGCAATTCGCCCCTTGTTTCAATTGACTTGACCGAAATAAATGGTCTGTTGTGGACCGAACACGCATGACCAGCAGCCTAGACGAGCGCCCCTGCCTGTAGATCGTCGTCGCTGAGTGCGGCCGCTTGTAGGTCATCGTCGTCGAGTGCCACCGCCTGTAGGTCGTCGTCGCGAGCGCATCCATGCTGGATCTCCGCCGCCAAACGCCTCCCAGCAACCGGATCAATGGATCCGGCAAGATTCACCACGTCGGCATGGAGCGCCATCAACCTCACCTCCTTCATGGCACCACCAGCACTACTAGCAGCCACATCACCACGCTGTACGTCCACGTCCACTCCAAGTTTCTGCAGCAACAACAACATTGTTGCGGAACGGTGGCAGCAAAAGATGACTGTGTTACTACACAATGCGGCCGGAGATGTTTTTGCAACTTTTGCAACAAGGGTTTTGTTATAGAAAATTAAGCGCGGCGGGAGATGTGTTTGTAATTTTTTGCAACAAGGATCTTGTTGCAGAAAATTAGAAAAGATATTTTGCAAAAGGGAGTTGTTGCAGAGAATTAGAGAAGAGAAGGTTTCACAACAAAGATCTTGTTGCATGAGAATAATGAAGAAGAGGTTTCCCAGCAAAAGCATTGTTGCGGAAAATTACATAAGAGAAGCTGACATCACATGTCACACAACCAGACGGCTCACTAGACGCCGTATCTTCCTAAAAGACCCGCCGGCCGACCGTAGCACGCCCTTTTCTTTATGGTTTCAAGTAAAAGGGGACTGCGTCATTTTTCCTTTTTGCCCGTCTTATCAGTTCTAGCCAGCGAGGACCTTCAATACATGCATAGAGGTAAAGGAGTCGTCGAGAAGAGGGGAGTAGAGTGATGTCACTAGGCAGAAGGGAGGAGTGTGAGGTGAGAAACATTCGGTACTTCAGTAGACATGTCACGCCATGATGTGCGGTGAAACTAGATGTCCTTGCTATGCCCGACACCTAGCTGATCGCGATGGCATGGCCTACCACGATGGCGAGTCTACCTCCCCATATGGCCTTTTGTCATTGCTTCGGTTCTCCGATCGCGGTTTATTTCCCTTAAAACTCCGTGTTAAGATCAAACTTAGATTTATATCCTACGACATGATAGAATATCTCGTATCAATCAATTTTACCAAGAGAAGCGCAAAAAAATGTGACACTAGTGATGCTACCATGTGTTGGTTGCGCAGTATAGCAAGACAAGACTTGGTAGCACTAGAATTTGACTTCTCCGGACGAATATTTTTGAGCTAGCAAATTAGCAACGTATGAGGCTAGAAACAGTACAATTTTTCAAAATATAAATGTATATTACGCATGAGTTTACACATCAGAGACCAGTGCAAGAACATGCGGTGCCCCATGTTTGGTTTTGGCAATTGATGACAATCTCTATGGACTAATGGTTGCCTTGAGTTATATATAAAGGTTTTGTCCATAGGCTTTTCTTGGAGTACATATGTTGGTTTCAAGGAGAGTTTGTGTCGACCAAGGTGACATTCAAGGAATTATCCAAAGATTGGTCATGTGAGTGTCGAGCTTTTTGCAAACTGTCTTGAAGAAGAAAATTGTGTGATCATTCATGTCTACCTTTGAGACATCATCCAAATGAAGAGAATTGGAAAAATTTAAGGTTGATCAAGATTAAGTCAAGAATGAATCAAGTTGATCAACTCACAAAGCGCAGAAGATGTACCGAGAGGGATCAAGTGATCCCATGGTATGGTAAGCATTGTCAATTTCGCTTTGTGTACTAACCCATGGTCTTCGTGAGAGTTCTTTGTGGGATTAGGTTGCGGTGTGCAAGTTCAAGTGGAGAATCATTAAGAGATCAAATGCTTGAAGCTTGCCGTCCATTGTGGTGACAATGGACATGTGAAGATGTGCGGAAGAGTGGCTCACCCATAGTGGAGTATGGGGGAGCAATCAACTAGTCCTCATCGAGCCAACACAATCAAGAAAGGTGGTCTAACTTGAGGAAGTCAAGATCGTCATCATCTAACTCAAGTGGACCATGTGCAAGGCAAAGGTTTGCCCTTGATAGGTTTTCTATTTTACCAGTCTCATGATGATAGTTGGGAGACCGGGTTATAGGATAGATTGTCGTACTATCAAGGGGGCTCTCGATGAGTAGCTTGATCGTATCGTTCGTTGAGAGCTCAAACCATTGCATCCTTGCATCATCTTTCTTGGTTCTTGTTTGGTTCTCTTTGTGAGTCTTAGAGCTTATGGTCATCTTAATGACAAGCTCGAGTTCATCGAAAACGGAGTTCACATGAATCTTCTATGATGTTTTTGATGTTGAAGGTTTTGTCGGTTCTTCTCGTTTGGAGGTTTCACTCCTCTTTTTGTTAGGCATACCTCCCCTACCTCTTCTTACTATAAACAGTCGTTGTTTTGATGCTACTCGTCGTCTTGTTTCCAACAAGTTTGAGTTTGCTTAATTCGGAGCTCACATGCAGAAGTTATGTCAGTTCTTGTTTTCTTGAGAGTGGCTTTTGTCTGGTCCCAGTGGTAGTACCGCTTGAAGCTCTCAGCCATAGTACCGCTGGAGTGCCGTTCTTCTACCGCCTCGATTTTGGGTCCTGCTCTTTTCGTGTCGGGTTTAGCAGTAGTTGCACGGCAGTAAGGCACGGTAGTACCGCCTAAGCGGTAGTACCGCTCCGGTCGGGCGGTAGTACCGTTTCTGCTTCACTGCCGCCATACTCTGCTTTGCCTGCCTCTTTTGGTCCCGTGTTCTGCTCCTCCAGCGGTAGTACCGGTTATATGCGGTACTACCGCCCCAAGGTTCATGTTTTGTTGCTCCTCTTCCCTGCTTCTTCCGCCCAAGCGATAGTACCGCTCGTGTGCGGGCTGAGCACATAACGGTTGGATTTCCCTCCTTCTATAAAAGGGGGTCTTCTTCCCCAATGAATCTTATCCTTTGAGCTCGTGTTCTTCCCCCCATTGTTGACCTTCTTCGAGCTTTCTAACTCTCAATCCCTCCATGGATTCTTGCTAGTTTTTTAGGGAAAAGAGAGAGGAGATCTAGATCCACATTTCCACCAATCACTTTCTCCTCTATGTGAGGGGAACCCCTTGGATCTAGATCTTGGAGTTCTTTGTGTTCTCCTTCTTGTTCTTCCTCTCATTTTCCTCCCTAGCATTAGTTGTTTCGGTGGGATTTGAGAGAGAAGGACTTGGGCACTCCGTGTGCCCTTGCCATTGCATTTGGTGCATCGGTTTGAGTTCTCCACGATGATATGTGGAAGTTACAAGTTGAGAAGCTTATTACTCTTGGGTGCTTGGTACCCTTGAGCTTGTTCCTCTTGGGTGCTTGGGCGCCCTAGACGGTTGGTGGTGTTCGGAGCTCAATCATTGTGGTGTAAAGCTCCGAGCAAGCATTGGGGTCTCCAATTAGGTTGTGGAGATCGCCCTGAGCAATTTGACGGGTACCAGTAACCGCCCCCAAGGGTTGCCAAAGTGTACGGGTTCGGTGACCGCCCCCAAGGGTTGCCATTTGTACGGGTTCGGTGACCGCCCTCAAGGGTCCCTTAGTGAAATCACGACATCTTGCATTGTGCAAGGGCGTGAGAAGATTACGGTGGCCCTAGTGGCTTCTTGGGGAGCATTGTGCCTCCACACCGCTCCAAACAGAGATTAGCATCCGCAAGGGTGTGAACTTCGGGATACATCATCGTCTCCGCGTGCCTCGGTTATCTCTTACCCGAGCCATTTACTTATGCACTTTACTTTGTGATAGCCATATTGTTTCTTGTCATATATCTTGCTATCACTTAGTTGCTTATCTTGCTTAGCATAAGTTGTTGGTGCACATAGATGAGCCTAGTTGTTTTAGGTTTTGTGCTTGACAAATTAACCGCTAGATTTATTCCGCATTTGTTCAAGCCTAAACCGTAATTATTTTAAAACGCCTTTTCACCCTCCCCTCCCCCCCCCCCTACTCCCCCCCCCCCCCCCCTCTAGGCGACATCCACGATCTTTCAACCAGGGCACCAAGTTTCAACAAGCTAGGGTAAAGTGCCGGATCAAACGCATAACATTGTAGATTGATAGCATTTAGCAGAGACATCAGCAAAATGAGTTCCATGAGAAGGCATATCTTCATGGAATCCACTAATAGTTACTGGATCCAATCCTAAAAAGTGTTGTGGCTTTAGTTCAGCTTTAAACTAAAGCGAACTAAAGCTAAAACTGAACTAAAGCCCCAACACTTTTTGGGATCGGAGGGAGTAGTTTTTAACATAAATAGCCAAATATATGCCAAGCCAAGCGCTGCAAGAGAACGACCCAGCTACAAAACCATAGCCGCACCATGCATCCAAGAAAAGTAACAGCAAACATACGTACAAATCCTACTACAACTGCAGGGACAAGGGACCAAAGCATAGCAGAAAACGGCATATAGTAGCAATATCTTGACACCGACAAGAATGTGATCATGAAGAAGCAGATAACTCATTCCAGATTAAAAAAAAACTCATTGAAGATCAATCCATGATCTGCTCAGCATCAGGCCTACAATTTGTAGTGTAAGAGCCCAAGTAATAAGATATCAAGTTCATAAGTCCGACTGCTCCGCCACCGTCCAGTCAACTCTCAGATGCAGCACGTCATCGATGAAGAGGTTGTTGTCAGCAATAAAGTTCGACCATGCAGTACCAAAGACATCATTGCATCCATGCTTGGATCCAGTACTGAAGGAACCCTGACCCTCAAACCTGCTCACAAATTTGCCCGAACGCCTTTGTCCTTGCAGCAAACTCATACTGTAATGTCACACGCTTTGAACTCTTGCTGACGTACAAGAATAGGCCAAAGCTATACAGCCCACTCACCTTGTTCCCGACACATTGTGCTAAGAGAAACAAGTTAAGGCCTGCATGATGGAGCGAATGCGACAAAACCTCTGTATAACGGTTCTGTTTGGAATGAAAAAATCGGGAGCAGTCCTCATGCTTTAGATCCCAGTAAGCTATAACCTGTGGGCAGGGTCCATCAAATGCAACTAACTTCACAGGTTTGAACAAGTAATCTCGCTCTTCAAGCTGCCATGTTGTCGCGTCTACTGCACGGTCACCATACAAGTGTGATGGGTAAGCTTTGTGCAGAAGTACCTCACTGATACACTTATTTACTTGATCATGGTCTATATCATCATCAGTGCACAGTAGGACCTTCTGCAGTCCATTACGGCTCATATGACTGAAGCGCACCAGCGGAAGTAAACGAGAACTCAGGATCTTGCGCCTTTCCTTCAGATCTGGGTATCACGAACGGGACCAACTGAGCATGAAGTCATATATGTCATCTTCAGTTCGTACATGTAATCCAGTACTTGAGAAGATGGCTTCGATCCCAGCAAGAGGGAAATTCTTAAGTTCGCCCGTGAACCTGAAAAGGAGACATACAATGCCTTGAGTACACTCTATACATGATTTGGTGACAACAATGCCCAAAGATTTTTCTCAGGAAATAAAATAAAAAATATGTCTCCTTTCAATTGGGATCACTCACTCAAGCACATCCTCATATTTGAAGGCTAGGAATTCCTTGGCTGCAACTACCAAACGTTCAACTTCAACTGGCACTGAAATGGAGCATGAATGCTTTAAATAGATCAGCGCAGATTCTGTGGTCATGGGCAACCTTGTGAGCAACTGACTGCAGTAACTCACGCACGAAAGAACCTCATATTTATCGGCAGCCATCAAGATGTTGAGCAGAAGAGTGGGCTCGGTTGTTGTCAACTTCCCACTATGCATAAAGCTTAAAATCTCCATAAGGGCATTTTCCTCTGTTCCATGTAGAATAAAAATAAAACAGCAAAATGATTAAGAAAATAAGTAAGAATTAAAAACTTGACAAAAACGGAAGGTTTTTGTGCCTAAGTTATTGAAGTATTATTATTGACATTTAGTATTGAGGAAATATACCTATGGCAAAAAGTAGACAAAATATTCATTTGGTAGGTAAAATTGAAGAATGAAAAGAGACTAATAAACATTTCATTATCAAAGAGAGAAAGAAGAGTGAAGAAACTCAGAAACATAAATCACTATTTATTATATGCAATCATGTTTTTGTTTTAGAAGTACAGAAAATAGTAGCATCACCACAACAATTAATCAGAACCAATTATAAGAGGAAGAATGTTACATTTGAGTCATAACGTTGCCTGAATCAGCAATCCTAAGTGTTGGACGTGTCTGGTCAGATTCTTTCATGCCATTTGAGAACAACTAAGAAGCATGAAATTTTATTAGAAAGGATGAACAGACAATAAAGCAAATGTATTTCAAATTGTTATAAGTATTACCTTGAGAAAGAAAGGACTTCTAACAGAAAGAATCGCTGAATTGATATGAATTGTCTTTACTCGTAAAACTGGTGTGCCTGCCATGGTTGAGGAAGATAACAAGGAAAGTGAGCAAACAAGGAGAAACACTAGACAAATAAAAAATACCATGGTGCAGATTCATTTAATTGCTCATCAGCAAATATGGTAAAAATGATTAACTAAAATCACGAAAATTAGGAATGCACTCACGCAGCTGCATCCAGCAACAGAGGCATGCTTGTAGCTCACTCGGTAATCATAAATGATTCCCATAACCCAAGGATCATATCAGAATTTTGTATATATAAACATGTACCCAGTAAATAACGGAAAAGGAACCCACAAAGTTTTATACTCCCTCTGATCCAAAATAGGTGTCGCAGTTTTGAACTAAGATTAGTTCAACCTTAGTTCAAAACTGGTACACTTGTTATGGATTGGAGGGAGTATCATTTAGTAGCAGAAATAAGTCAAGTAGCTAAAAAGGGGGGAAAAGGGGTTAATTAACTAAGACCTGGTGGGAAGGCGCGACTGCCAGTGTTGCCATTTGCCCCTAACTTACATGTGTTGCAAAAGAAGCAGCCAAGGCATACGTTTGATCAGGACATTTGCCAGTACCAAATTTACCAGTATACACCAGGTATTTATATTATTCTACTTATAAAAGTAAACACTCATCGGGCAGGGTGATGATGATCTTAAATGTTTCAACAGGCAGAAAGAACGGAGATAAACAATAACAGTGTACGAACAGAAAAGAACAACCCCAGCTATTTGCACAAACGAAATTAACCCTCCAAACAAAAGAAAAATAATGAACAACCTGTGTTATACTCGTGGATTGTGGTGGTGAGATCCTTGGACTCTCTCGACGCTCCCCACGCTCCCCACGCTCCCCAACCACGGCGACCTCACGCCCCGCGCCCGCCATTGCCTCCGCCACAGATCTCGCCGCGCGAGCTTCCCACTATGCCTCCACGGCGTCGAGGGACGGCTACGGCTACCGGAGACGCCCCCCCTCCCCGCTCCCCCACCCGTCTCCCCCCCCCCAATTTCAGGAAGCCTCTGCAGAGTTGGTGAGATTGATCTCTCCGATCCCGCAGGCTGTTTCCATGGCGTCGGGGAGCCGAAGCTGGGTAGAGCGGGCGACAAGGATTCGCGATGCTACGGCGGCGTGGATCTGGCGGGTTCAGGAGTGGAAGGCGGCATATCAGGCGGCGGCGGCGAGAGATCGAGTCACGCGAGCCGCGGCGAGCAGCTACGCAGATTCCTGCCGCCTGCGAGCAGAAGAGCACCAGAGGCTGCTGGCGAAGCGAATCTACGACGAGGCTACAGTGGTGGAGAGGCAGAGGATGCCTCCATACCCAAACTCCATGTCGGCGGATTTTGTGAAATGGGCGAGGACAGAGGCAAAGTCCGACGATCCTTGCAGAGCATTGAGATGGGAGAGCATGCTTGGTGTGATCCCTGCAGGCGCCCCACTTCAGGGGATCTCGACTTGGCCTCCGGCTTCGCTGGATTGAGCCCTGGAGTTGTCGCCACTCCTCCCGGCTCGCCCATGAGCTTCAGAAGAGATGCTTCCCCTCCGCCGATGTTCAAATCGCCGATGAGGCGCGGTGGAGGCTGGAGTGTCAATGCCAGGAGGGCCCTGCGGGTCAGTGAGAGGACGGCGGACCCCGCTGGCTCTGCCCCCATGCCTTTTGCGAGAAAGGTGGTTGCGCCTCTTCAAAAGGCGTCTCCTCCTTTGGCTCTGCTGCTGGAGCCCGAGCGTGGGCGGGCTAGGGTTTGTACGACCCGAGAGAGATCCAGAAATTCCAACCTAGTGTGGATTCAGAAAGACAAATTTGCTAGTGGAGTATTCGTGGAAGCTGACTGCCACCCGATCGGAAGGTCAGATCGATTACCAACTCCAAAACAGTTCTCATTCTCTAGAGATTACTGGGCTAGAAAGTTGGGCGAGATCCCCTTTGTCGCTGTGGTCAAGATGGCTGGAGGAGGTCGGGATGGCAGCAGTCGGGGTGGAAGATACGGCTCGGGGAGAGGCCGCTCTGGTCGCCCTCCTGCTCCTTCGTCGTCGGAGCAGGTGGGGGCTGCGCCGCCGCTGGTTCCTCAGACGGTGCAGTCTGCTCCCCCGTTATCGATCTACGCCAAGCCCCCTTTGTTTCCGGTCGGCTCTGCACAAGCCATGATGCAGTCTGGTGGGCAGGTCTATGGATACCAAGGTGGATGGAACCCGCAGATGCAGCAGATGCAAATGCCCCAGTGGCCTAATCAACAGCAGTTTCCATTCCAGTACATGCCCCCCCAGGTATTTCCATAGCCCTTCAACCCTCAGATGCAGCAGAATCAGTATGTAGGGAGTGGATGCTCCACTAGGAGCAGTGTGCAGAGCAGCCAATCAGAGCCTGGCAAGAGCAAAAAGAAGAAAAATCAGAAGAATAGGCAAACTGCTGTGCAGACTAGCTCTAACAGTGAAGAGTCTGCTTCTTTTAATATTGATCCAAAATACATCGGTGCAATTTGCTACAACTGTGGACAACCCTGTCATTTTGTGGGAATGTGCCCCATCCCCAAGGCTTGTTTCATTTGCAGAACTCCTGGACATCACATGGATGCTTGCCCTACTTGGTACAAACCATATCCTGCAGCTATGTACTGGGGGAGTGCCAATAATGGTCTGGGGTTTTTCCACATAGAGGCTAGTGGTAAAGAAGACAGTGAATGGCTGAACCTTGGGAATGTGGGTCTAGTTTTAGTTGAAAAAGGAGAGATAGCTGAATCAGAGCTGGGAGTCTGCTTTTCTGAGATGTGGAAGACTAATTGGCCTTGGCAGATCAGAAAGTATGACAGCAAGAAATTCATTGTAAGGTTCCCTCCAAATAAAAAGATCAAGGAGCTAGTGGAATATCCTTCCATTAATCTGAAGGAGGGTGTAACTATATCCTTAAGTGATTGGATGGGAGAGATGCCAGCTTATGACTATCTGGAGGAAAACTGGGTGGTGATTGAAGGAATACCCCCTAAATGGATCTCTTGGAGTACTATTTCTCAGGTAGCTACTATGCTTGGGGTCCTTGTGAATATAGACTGGCACACCATCTTCAGGAGCTTCTATGGGAAGGTGATAATTCAGGTTGCTGTGAGAGATGCTACTAAAATCCCTAGAGACAGAGTGGTGGAGATAAACCATAAGCTATATTTGCTGAAATTCTCTGTGGAAGCTGAGTTAGGAAGTGGTCAATCAGATATACCTCCAGGACCTGATGATAACTCTTCACAGAAAAAGCACACTGAAGAGGAGTTTGACACCAGTGAAGCTGACTTGCTTGGAGAGGATATGGACACTGGAAATAGCAATCAAGCTACCAAGGACAGATCTAGTACTGCTGGACACAGTGGCACTGTTCATAAATGCTCCACCCCTACCCCTGTTGCCAATGACTCTGATATGGTCTCCTCCAAGCTATTAGGTGCCCCCAGGACCAAAAGCTATTTGGAGGTGGCAAAGAAGAATCAAGATGTCAACTTGGGTGGCCCACTTCTGGAGAAATTTGAAGCTACTGCTGTTGGATCTAAATCTGAAATTCAGAAGAAACCTAGTACTCAACAGAAATGGGGCCCTGTGGTGGCCTCCAGGGTTAGCACCAGAATCAAAAAGGATGACAGGCCTGCTATCCAAAAATCTCAAGAGTTGAAGCAAATCAAAAACTTGGAAAAACCTATGTTGAGGAAAGGTACTCAAAATTCCTTTGCATGTCTTGATAATGATTTTCTGATAAAAACTGCAGAATGTTCAAGGATTAGCCTGGACAACAGCAGTGATAACATTCAGAATAACATTTGCATTATTAAACATGTGGAATTAGATAGAATTACCAAGTTTAATTCTGATAATCCTGATATATTTTTACCTCACAGTATAGATATTACTGGTGCTGAATTTATGGGTGTTGAACCTGTTCTTGGGAATAGCAGTGAGAAAGAAGTGGGGGCTCAGAATACTGAGCTCCCTACTTCAGACTCCCCTTAGATAGAGGTTCATAAAAACTCTTCTTGTAAAGGAAGAAGAAAAATTAATTTTGATTGTAAATGATAGGTATTTTCTGGAATATTAGAGGACTTAACAGTCCTTATAAGGTGGACAAATTAAAAGAGCTCATTAGAGCCAACAACCCTGAATTTATTTGTATTTCTGAAACCAAAAAATTAGATTTCTCTATTCTGCAAATTGAAGCTTTTGACCCCAGGTCCAATTTCCACTGGAAATGGCTGCCTGCTATAAACACTACATGAGGGGTCTTGTTGGGGTGCAAGTTAGATATATTTGACATTATCCAATGTGATATACACAACTACTGCATCTCCTGTTTGATTAGGAACAAACAAGATAACTCTGTTTGGAGACTTATTTCTGTATATGGCTCTGCATATGACCAGTTTAAGATGGACTTTATTAATGAACTTCATTCCATTTTAGCTGGCTGGGCAGGTCCCACCCTGGTAGGTGGAGATTTCAATTTAATTAGAGAGGCTAGTGAAAAAAGCTCTGGTGCTATAAATCAGCACTGGGCTGACCTCTTTAATGATTGGATTAATAAATTTGGCTTGATTGAGTTAAAAATTAATGGTAGGAAATTTACTTGGGGGAACAACCAGGACAATCTAGTGATGGCTACTATTGACAGAGTTTTCATGTCCACTGATTGGGCCTCTGAATTCCCTGGAGTTCATCTTAAAGCCCTTCCTAGATTGGGGAGTGATCACACCCCACTGGTTCTGAATACCTGTGCCTTTCACATTCCCAAAATTAAACATTTTAGATTTGAAAAATGGTGTCTGGAGGTTGAGGGCTTTAGGGAGGTTGTTACTAAAGCCTGGACTGCCAAATGTCCTTTTACTAAGGGTATTGATATTTGGCAGTTCAAAATTAGAAATTCTAGAAAAGCCATTAAAGGCTGGATGGCCAATTATGAGGCTGTTCAAAACAGGCAGAAACAAGCTCTGGTGGCTGAATATAACTGCCTAGATATTCTTTCTGAAACTAACCCTCCTTCCCCCAACACTAATAGCAGAATTAAAAAAATTGCAGGTGATTTAGAGGATATTTGGAGGAAAGAAGAAATCAAGGCCAGGCAGAGATCCAAAGAGAGGGATATACTTGAAGGAGACATGAATGTTGGTTATTTTAAAGCTATAGCAAATCAGAAGAGAAGGAGGAAGCAAATTCTGATGCTAGAAGGAGATTCAAGTAATGTGACCAAACATAAAGATATTATGAAAGTTGCTGTAAACTATTACAAAAAATTGTTTGGTTTCCAAGAGAAAATCAACATCGACCTGAAAGATGACTTTTGGGGACATGGTGAGGAAGTGACGAATGTGCATAACAACATCCTGGATACCCCCTTCTCTGAAAAAGAGATTAAAGAGGCTGTCTTCAGCTCTTATGCAGAAGGAGCCCCTGGGCCGGATGGATTTTCCTTTTTATTTTATCAACAATTCTGGGACCTTATTAAAGGTGACCTGTTTGCTTTATTCCGTGATTGGGAGAATGATGAGTTAGATTTGTATAGACTCAACTTCTCATTATTAACCCTAGTTCCTAAAGAAGCTGATGCTAGCAAGATAGAGAAGTTTAGACCTCTTCCATGATCAATTGCAGCTTCAAAATCTTTGCCAAGTGTGCCACTAATAAGTTTGGCCATATTTGTAGAGATTTAATTTCTTTAAATCAGACTGCCTTCATAAAAGGCAGATATATTGCTGAGAGTATAATCACAGCTCATGAAATTATTCACTCTGTGTACTCCAGTAAACAATCTGGTTTTATTTTTTAACTAGATTATGAGAAAGCTTATGACATGATCAACAGGGATTTCCTGCTTGACATGATGAACAAGAGAGGATTTAGCCCTAGGTGGATGAAGAAGGTTTCTTCTCTACTAAATAAAGGATCTGTTGGGGTTAATATAAATAATACCAACAGTGATTTCTTTTTAACTGGTAAAAGAGTCAGACAGGGGGACCCTTATTCCCCCCTTCTGTTTAATTTAGTAGCTAATGTCTTTACCAGAATTCTTGCTAAAGCTGCTAGCAATAACATCCTAGAAGGACTGTTCCCTAGCTCCAATCCAGCTGGTGTCATTAGTATGCAATATGCTGATGACACTCTTCTATTCCTGAGTAATAACTCTGCTCAAGCCAAAAACCTTAAATGGTTATTATCCTGCTTTAAGCAAATTTCTGGGATGCGCATAAACTTTCATAAATGTGAACTGGTTCCCATCAATGTAGATAGAGAGGAGGCAAACATATTTGCTCAAATTCTGGGTTGTAAAATTAGTGATTTCCCCATTAAATATTTAGGAGCCCCTCTCCATCACAGAAAGCTGAAGAAATGTGAACTTCAGCCTACTGTGGACAAGATCATTAAAAAGGGAGCTGGGTGGAGGGGCAGACTACTGTCCTCTGGCAAGAGACTCACTTTAGTGAAAACTTGCTTGGCCACTATACCTAGTTACCTCATGGGTATTTTTAAATTTCCCAAGTGGGCCATTAAGTTGATTAACTCTCAGCTGGCTCATTGCTTCTGGGATAACTATGAGGGTCACCACAAATATCACCTGGCTTCCTGGGGGTGTGTGGCTCAACAAAAACAACATGGGGGCCCTTGGTGTCCCTAATATTGCAGATATGAACTTGTGTTTATTAGCTTCATGGGTTAAGAGATATTTTTTAGATCAGGGCAAGATTTGGCAACAAGTCATTGATGCCAAGTACAACACTCATAATCCTAATATTTTTGCTTGCTCTAATCTTGGTGCTTCCCCCTTTTGGAAAGGAATCCTATGGGCTGCTAAAGCTGCAAAAATAGGCTATTCCTGGACAATAGGAGATGGTAAAAGCATCAGGTTTTGGAGAGACCGTTGGATAGGGCATACCACCCTAGCCACGAAGTATTGGAATCTATATAGTATTGCCAATGAGGAGAACATCACTGTATGTGAGGCCTGGGATGGTATAAACCTGAAAATCACTTTTAGGAGATGTTTTTCTCCGGATATGTTAGCTGAGTGGAATGATCTTTTCAATGATGTCAAAAATACTGTCCTGGTGGACAAGAGAGACACTGTTTGTTGGGATTTTGTCTCTAAAGGTGTATACATTGTCAAGTCCTTTTACAACATTATCAACTTTAGAGGGGTCTCTCCTGGGAACAGTGTAGCCATCTGGAATATCAAAGTTCCTCTTCACATTCACATTTTTCTTTGGCTCATGTCTAATAACAAACTATTGACTAGGGATAATCTGCAGAAAAGACAAACAGTGGATAATGCTTCCTGTCTTTTCTGTAGTGATCCTGAAACTGTAGAGCATTTGTTTTTTGATTGTGTTGTTTCGCTGGAGCTCTGGAGAGTGATTGGGGACATTTCAAACAACCATTCTGGGATGTCCGTGAATGACATGCTAGAATGGTGGTCCCTTAATAAAAATCACCCAGCAGATTGTCTTTTACACTCTGCTGTCCTATGGGCTTTATGAAAATATCGTAATGATATGTGTTTCAATCATACCTCCTGGTCTGGGATGCAGGTATTGTGGAGGAGGATAGCTGCTACCTTAGACAGCTGGGCAGTTCGGTGCTCAGATCCTGTCAAAGGAAAAGTGCTGATCATGGTGCAGAAGCTGGAACAGATGGCAAGATCCCCGCCCCTCCTACTATGGCCGGATCCTGGCTAGGATTGAAGAAGTGCTCAAGAGGGACTGCAAGCGAGTGATTGCTTAGTATTGGCTTGCAGCTCCCCTGTGTTTTGCTTTGCTTCGTAACATTCAGTTTAATAGCGACAGAGGTCCTGTGGGCTCAGTCTGGTGCTTTTGCTAGGGCAGCGCGTGTGCTGTTTTCTCCCCCGCGTTGTTGTAAACATATTGAATCTTGTCTGGTTTCTTTTGGTAATCCAATTGGAACCGGGGCTTTGAGCCCTTTTCCTCTAAAAAAACAAAAGAAAAATAATACCCCAAGCATCGAAAATGGATTGCAAATTGTACAAGAGATTCGTATGATTACCAACAGCTAAATCCATCCACCGCCCAGCCAGGGATAGGGAGGCAGTCTACGCACCTTCCTCCTCGCGGTGGCACGCCGGTTCCGGGAGGGATCCTCCGCCGCCGGAGACGATCTCTATCCGAAGCATCTTGTCGGAGAAGCGCTCTGAATCGAACGCGAACTCGAAGCTGGGTCCCCAGCCCTGGCGTGAGAGGTCAGTGTCCATCTCCGCTTCCGCTGCCGCGGCCGGCATCGTCGACCCTTGGGCGCCGGCCATGCGCTCCACCTCCTCTGGTAGAGGGGCTGACAAGGCGGCCGTAAACCCTAGCTTCGCGGTCGCGGTGGGGGAGGCGGTGGGATACTCTCAGCTTTTGGAAAACCGCGAACATCATGGCGTGACATGTCTTTTTTTTTCTTTTTGAGAATCGTGTGGCGTGACATATGTCTGCAGATGTACCGTATGTTTTTTTTAAATTGGAGTACTGAATGTTTCTCACGTTGTACTATTTTCTTTTTCTTTTCATGGTAGTTCCTGTTGTATCATATAGTCCATCCGTTCCAGTCTTTTGTAGACATTTCAACAAATGATTATATACGAAGCAAAATGAGTGAATCTACACTCTAAAATACGTCTATATACATCTGTATATTGTAGTTTATTTGAAATGTCTAAAAAGACTTATATTTAAGAACGAAGGGAGTAAGAAATATGGTACTTTATAAGTCAAGTACACATCGACCTGACAAAACTGAAAAGGGAACAGAATGCTATCTTTTGTACAAATATACATCAACCCAGAAAGAAAATTACAATCAAGACCAAAAAAATCCTCTGAACTTGATACCAACACCCGTCACCTATCTCTGCCATAGCAGTCATCAAAGGAAAAAAGATGAATCACCTCCTCACCCGAACTCGACACAGCTCCATCATTAATATGCAGTTTTGTGAACCTCCAAGGTGGCTCACCAAAGGCAAAACTATTGTCGTTGATCAAATCAGACAGGGGC
Organism: Triticum urartu; assembly: GCF_003073215.2. Lineage (NCBI taxonomy): Eukaryota > Viridiplantae > Streptophyta > Magnoliopsida > Poales > Poaceae > Triticum > Triticum urartu. The sequence goes on from NC_053025.1 coordinate 593,616,997, forward strand.
AACACCCCGGACACACCATCAAACTCCAGATCTGACACCCATCATGATTAAGACATCAAAGGAGAAAACCATGCATACATGTCATCCACGAACGACGAACTCTAATCCCTACATTGTACTAAATCAAATCAAAGACATTTTTTTGAGACCAAGTACTATTATTTTTGAGCATTTTGTACTATCAATTCTATCTCTCAGCTTTATTTGGGGAAAGCCATCACGGCAAGGCTACGGAAAGTATATACGTATTACTTTCACAAGTGCATATTATTATAACTTAGGATCTTAAATTGTCCCCTTAAGACCGACCCTTTTAGTACTGTTTGGGGCTATTTTAGCCCTTTTAGGGTTGCTTTGTCTTTTAGGAGTGTTTTGGCCTTTTTAAGTCTTTTGGGCCTTTTTTTAACCTAAAGAACAGAAGACCCAGAAAACCCAGACAACCTAGAAGGCAAAAAATCAACTTGGGATGGCCCGACCCTTTTCTCTGGCTTGTTAGGCACCCCTCAAAAAATTCTGACATGTTAGGCCGATCCACGCCTCCATCAGGCCGGCACAAGACGACCCGTCAAGGCAAGGCCTTTACATGATGTCAAAAAAAAAAGGCCAGGCCTTTATAAGGTTAGGTCGGGTTGTGGCACCCGAATGGCCAGGTTTGATCCCCATTAGGGACCAAATTGCAATGATGCATCGAAACACGCGTGCCACTCAACCATGCAGGGAGAGGGTACGTGGGAAACCATGTGTCAAACAACAACAAAGAAAGCCAACCGGCGCCGCCCCGTCTCGAGTCTTCATCGCCGCTGCCTAGCACCATGCTTGCCTCCCGCGCACGTTGGTGATGAAGATGAAGGCACCAACCCAATCAATTTAAAATTGCATGGTCATTCGGGTATTTTGAAACAGCCGACCACATTTTTGGTAGATATCAGCGACAAAAAAATTTCTGATAATTTTTTAGAAACCTAACCCAAAAGTGATAGTTTTATGCAATTTACTCAAAGTTTGGAGGTACCAGTGTGCAGGTTCTGATTCCACCACAGCCGCCGGCGCCCACAAGAACCCCCAAGACGCCGAATCCGCGGAAGGCATTGAGAACACAGGCCAGGAGCGCTGCCCATGGAGCCCTCGCGCATGTGGAAGCGAGGCAGAGTTAGGGCCCACAACAGCAACCCGGCGCACGGCCGGGGCAGGGCGGGGCGGCGAGGCAATGCGAGGACGCCGGCAACCTCACGAGACAGTAGCAGTATTCTGACGGGTAGATAAGTTCTTTTCTTTTTGCGGGTACGACAGGCAAGTGAGTTTAGTTGAGTTAATACCTTAGGGAGTTCATATTTGAGTTCATCAGGAGATATTTGAGGGAACTTTACGACCATTTGCCCAACAAACCATGCAAGGACCGATTGATTTCACCATGCTGATATAGGGAGACAAGATTAAGATTTTTCGTTTTTCATTTTTACAATGGAAATGCTTCACTTTGTTGCTGATGCGTACAAACACAAAGAGCATCTACAAGCAGAGAACAACGGAAAAAATAGATCTAATAATATTGATCTATTGGCACTACATAGACTTCACATTAAAGAAGCAAAAACCAATTTTAGCTGGTTACAAAGCATCATCAACACAGAAAGGCTCACCTCTTCAAATTATCAAACAATGACATGAACACAATGAATGCAGTAATCTTCCTCCAGGTTTCACTGACCTATGTGTATTACATGCATCATTTTTCATAACTTTGAGGATAAGAATACGTACAATATATGTCATTAATTACCAAATTATTATTCTACTTCAACTATTGTGAACAAAAGTTAACTAAAAACGGACACCACCTTTTAGTACTTGGTCATGATATCTTATGGATGCACTTAGATGTCTATGTCTAGAAGTCTAGATATGGCACCTCATTTCATATCCTTTGGACTTTATGTGTTGTCACTCTGGCTTTCAATTGGGACCGCCTATTGGTACTTGGTAATCTTATCTTGTGGATGCACCTTTATATGTCTTTTTCTAGAAGTTCTGAGTTGCCACGTAATTCCATATCCTTTTGACATTATATATTGTCCCTCTGGCTCTTGCTGGAATGTATACTGAAAGAATGGACAGAAGGTCTGTCATCGCTTGTTTTCTGGTGATGCTTGTGTTGTTCGAAAGCGCATCTGCAGGTGTGTTCTCACATTTGCTGTTCTTAATTAAGTAGAGTTCCTTCTCTATAAAAAAAAGTAGAGTTCCTAGAGTAGATGTTATTTCAAAAGAATAACCTTGAAAAATATACATAAGATTTCTAGTCGTATTACCAAGAGTTTTCTCAAATATTATGTTGATACAGATTGTGTGGATGTCCTGAGGGTTTTCGCATCGTACCGCTTTTATGCAGCGTTGGAAAAATCATGTGTTACAATCAATGTCTCACTATTATGGTATTATTTTTCATTGGTTTGTGATGCGCAGACTGTGAGGATGTTCAATTTCAGATCTTGTTCTGCATCAAATCATCATGCGAGGATATATGCAAGTTTCAGTGGAAGGGTAAGAAGGTCTACAACCCTTGGTGCGATAAGTTCTTCGGTGGCTACTGCCACTGCAAGATTTGCCATGATTAATAGAACTTAATGGATATGTTAGGCGCACTTCATGCTAGAAATAAATAATTCATAACTTTGTGTCCTGGATCACTGATTTATGCATGGGATTGTATGCTTGGCAGCGTGTCATGCCATGTGAGACATAATCTATACTAAAAGGGTTGGGCACGCTATATGCTGCGCCGTCGGTGTTGTTGGTTTCCAAAAAAAAACAATACTCACCATGTTTCAAAATATAATGTGTATTAATTTTTTGAAAAGCCCAACCTTTTAAGTTTGATCAAATTTGTAGAGAAATATATCAAAATTCATAGTATCAAATCGGTATGATTAGATTCATCTTGAAATGAATTTTCATACCTTTTGTTTTGTATTATGGATGTCGATATTTTTTGCTCTGAGCTTGGTCAAAGTTAAAAAAATAACTTTCCAAAAAAGTAATGCCCCTTATATTGTGGAGCTGGTGGAATATTTAGTTTGGCCAGTGGGGGAGATGATGGAGTGTGTGTTTTTTTATGCCGTGATTTGATGGGCCTTTCATGTTATCCGCTAACCAACATATATTTATGTGGGAAAATTTCTGTGTTAGTGCCTCCATATACTATATTGATGCTACAATATCACATGGTGGCGCTTCTTTTTTTAGATGATGGGAGGATATGCGGAATCGATGTGTTTTTATAGGCCGGTTGCTGCTGATTGATTTGAAAAATCGTTAGCATGGTCAAAATCGTATACCAAATCCAAAATTGAATACCTCAGTTGCATGAAAAAACTTCAAAATTAGCGAACATAGAGAATTAAAAGAATCGAATGGGAGAGCTTATTGAGAAATAGTTGAGCCGATTAAAATCGGATGACCCAATCTAAATTGAATACCTCAATTAATTGTGCTCAATTGAATGTGGGCTCTTTGAAACTAGAGGACATAGTGTTATAGAGGATTGTCTCATGGAAAAGTTGTTTGAAGGCAAATATTGTATACTCCATCCATCTCATAATATAAGAGCACTCGTGTAAAAAAATGCTCTTATATTATGAAACGAAGGGAGTAGTTATGAACAAATATAGCGAACGAAACTGATGAGTACATTATTTTTCTGAGCAAACATTTGACTTTGGTCTACAACAAGAAAACAGCAACTTCTGTACTCATCAGTTCTTGAATGCCACCCTTGTGTGGCCGTGTGGTAAGAGGAGATTGTCGTCAAGTGCATCTCCTGCACATGTACGATAAACCAGTCCAAGGTGCCCTTGTCAGCATTGCCATGTAACCAGTAAGTTACATATATTGAGTAAGAAGCAACTAAGCAAGGCCTACGTTTGACCTGCATATCGTGCTAATACCAAGTTTACCTGTATACAACAGGTATTTGTACCACTTAAAAGCAGTGAAAAAAAAGAAATAACTAACGCCCACACGTATGGCATCTTGCAAATCGCCCACACACCTCCTTTATCATTTATTTTGCCACAAGTGTACATATGACATCAGCAGGAAACTTTTTGATTTTCGGCTTAAAAATATTTAATCTCCTAATTGAAAAATCAAATTAAAAATCCGTTTTCACCATTAAATCCGTCTTGACAAGATCTTCAAAACTAGACCGCATGTTGATATGTTTTGAAGAATTTTTTTTTGCCCAAAAGTTGCCATGATGTTTACACTGTAGTTGTCATGGTGCTTAAACTAAAGTTATCATGTGACAATTTCAGTTTGTAGAGCATGGCATTTTTGGTATTTTGATGATGGCAACTCCAGTATTTTGACCATGAAAATTATTTTTTGTATGAACCACGGCAATTTTAAGTGCATGTATAATGGCAATTTTAGTTTATGGTTCATGGCAAGTCTAGTTTCTTAATTCCTTGTTTTATAAATGTCAAATTTTACTTTTAAATGTAGAAGAAAATAGCCGAAACATATCATGGTAATTTCATTGTAAACACCATGGCAATTCATGTGCACTAGACATGACAACTTTTAACCCAAAAAAAATTCATCGAAATATATTAATATGAGAAGATCTCGTTGCGAGGGATTTAATGGTGGAAACGGATCTTCAATCGAATTTTCATTTAAGAGATAAAACCTTTTAAAAACTGAAATCCAAAAAGATTCTCACATGCATGCATGCGGTGACATGGCGCAGTCTGTATGTTATAGGGCGTGTGGGCGGGTTTTGCTCCCACCACACGTGTGGGCGTTAGCGTTGTCCAAAAAAATAGCGTGGTATAGAGTTCTGAGAAATATTTTGCTAAATAAAATGGTGTATAATGTCTCGCTAACAGCATGATATAGCACACTAATAGCGTATATTAAAGGACCCATTGTTTCGTCATAGCACATGATTTTTTTTTCATTGCTTAAAAGTAAACACTCATCACGCAGGCTGGTGATAATAATCTTAAATGTCTCAACACACAGAAAGAACGGGGATGAACAAGCCAAAAGGCAGACCAATGTTGACCTGAAATGCTATGAAAAAAAATCTATTCATCGTTCCAAATACACAAGTACACAACCATTAAGTCAATACCGCATTTGTCAACAGTATTTTCTTCCTTCTTTTTGTTGCATCTGGAAGTATATAACAATCTGCAGATTTGATGTATGGACAGCACATAATCTGCCAACTACTTCTACTGAGTAAATAAATTTGAGTTCGGTTTGAGCAAAGCTTTCAGTGTAAGATGACTATTACAGTTACACCACATCACTCAGCGACAATGGTTGCGGTAGTCAGCTCTTCTCTGGCGTGTCCACGTTTTTGCCTCGGTTTGCTTGTTGTTGTGGAGTCGAAACTACGGCGGCGGGGCCCTGTGGTGTACGATGACTAGTTGTAGGTGGCCCGTTCGGCGATCTTCCGGTGCCAGCCGTGCCTGGTTTTGTTATTCTGAGTTCTCCGTCAGAGTCGGAACTGTGTTGTCTGGCCGAAAGGTCGACTTGTCGTCGATTAGGGTGGGCTTTGCCCTATGTGTTTTAGTCCATAGGAGTGGGCTTGGCCCTTATTGTTTCGGTTTTTGCCCTATTTTTCGTAATTAACTGTTAGACTAAGTATACATTGTAACATAACCTGTATTTGTACGGTTCCCTCTTATAAATATATGACAGCCATACCCATCAAAGGTATCGAGCATTGTTCCAAACCCTAATTTGTCTAACATGGTATCAGACGACGCGTTCGATCCGCGCCGTGCTTCCGCTTCCTCTGTCACCGCCGCGTCGGCCTTCGCCATCGTGCCGCCTCCGTCCACCCTGGCGACGGAATCGCCGTTCATGGCATCCGCCCCGCTCGCCTGGGCCCATCCGGCCGCATCGGGGTCGCGCCCGCCAGCGCCCCGATCGCCTGCGTCTTCGCTCGCACAAGATGCGGCCCTGGCGCCGAACTCCTTCGATCCCGCGTCTTCGCTTGCACGTGATGCACCGCTGGCGGCAAGCTACGTTGCTCCCATGCAGGATCGGGATCATGTACGTGATGCATCCCTGGCGGCAACCTACGGTACTCCCATGCAAGCTCGGGATCGCGCCCCTGTGCAGCCGCCTTACGGCGCCGCTGCGACCTATACTGTGCCGCCGGCTTCAGCCCCTTGTGGTGCTCCTGTCCAGGTGCCGTACGACGGGCCGTATCCAGGGCCGTACGTCGCGCCGTCGTCGCCGTACGTCGCGCCGGCACCATATGCCTCATCCTCCGCGGTGCCCTACGACGCGCCGTATGGCACGCCCTACACTGTCCTTGTGCCGTACATCGCGTCGCTGCAGCCCTACGGCGTACCTCCTACAGCGCCCCACGGTCATCACCAACACTACCGTACATCTTCGTCGGTCGATGCACTGATTCCATACAGTGCTCCTCCGACGTACGACTCGCAGCTTTCCTCACCGGTGGCTGAACCAGGACCGTTCCACTTCGCTCATCTGGTGACGGTGAAGCTCTTTGCCGACAACTACCTTCTATGGCGCGCTCAGGTGTTGCCACTCATGCGTAGTCACTACCTTGAGGGGTATGTCGACGGTACGCTGCCGTGTCCCCCGGCCATGGTTCCGGTGCCCTCGGCCGCTGGTGGCTCCGTCATGGTGTCCAACCCTGCCCATCGTTGGTGGATCGCTCAGGATCAAGGTATTCTGGGTGCCATTCAGTCCTCGCTCACACCCTCCGTGGCCGGCATGGTGGTCTTTGCCGCGACATCGAGGGATGCATGGGCCACGCTCGACTCCAGCTTTTCCTCGCAGTCTCTGGCCCGTTCCTCTGCCATTCGTAACCAGCTGGGTGAGGTCAAGAAAAATGATCTCTCCATCATGGCCTTCTTCAACAAGGTCAAAAGCTTGGCTGATACACTGTCGTCTATTGGGAAGCCTCTTCGTGACGAGGAATTTACTTCATTCATTCTCAATGGGCTTGATGAGGACTATGATTCTCTCGTTGAAAACATCAATGAGTGTGACACGCCGATGCCTCCTCGTGATCTCTATGCACGCCTCCTCAACACTGAACAGAGGCTCGCTGCTCGCCGCTCCGTTCGCGTCTACACGGAGGGCCCGTCTGCGAACGCTGCTCTCCGCGGGGGTGCCCGCGGTGCCAAGCAGAAAGCGCCACAGACCTCGGGCAACCAGCCCCGTCCACCCTCTCCACCTCCGACGGCTGGCCGCAAGCGGCTTCACTGCGAGGCATGTGGTGGTGGGGTTGAGTGCCAACTCTGCGGCATTGAGGGGCACTTGGCGTCTCGCTACCATCGTCGCTTTAAACGAGATTTTTTGGCATTGGGAACAATGGGAAGGGCAATGAGAAGCAAGCGGATCTCGCTACACCGGATCCTGGGTTCACTCCTTCATACTTGGTAGATCCTGCCTGGTACATGGACACGGGCGCTACGGACCATTTACGAGCCAGCTTGACAAGCTGGCCACTCGCCAGCCCTACACCGGTCACGATCAGGTCCGCACGGCCAATGGATCAGGTATGCCCATCTCACATGTTGGTCAGGCATCTCTCCTTTCACGTATCACTAAAACCTTGCGTCTGCTTGATGTCCTTCGTGTTCCTTCAGTCACACGTAGTTTACTCTCGGTTCCTAAATTAACTCATGACAACAATGTGTTTGTTGAGTTTCACCCTTTCCATTTTTTTGTTAAGGACCGGGACACGAGGGACGTTCTTCTTAGTGGTCGAGCTCGCGACGGCTTATACGCGCTTGATGTGCCACGAGTCTCTCAAGTTTTCAGTGGTGTTTGGGTGTCATCGTCGCAATGGCACTCTCGCCTTGGCCACCCCGCTACTCTCATTGTGCGCCATGTGCTTCATCGTCATCGTCTTCCTGTTGAGTCAAGTAATAAGGAGTTTCTAGTGTGTGATGCATGTCAACAAGGCAAGAGTCATCAATTGCCTTTTTCTGTATCAAGTCGTGTTGTCACGGCTCCTCTTGAGCTTGAGTTTTCAGACGTGTGGGGCTATGCCCAAACTTCTGTTAGTGGTCACAACTATTATGTTAGTTTCATCGATGCTTTCAGTCGCTTTACTTGGATTTATCTTATTAAGCGCAAATCTGATGTGTTTCATGTCTTTATGCAATTTCAAGCACATGTTGAACGATTGCTTAAGCATAAAATTATCCATGTTCAGTCAGACTGGGGGGTGAGTATCGTAACCTTAACACCTTCTTTCAGAAGCTTGGCATCTCACACCATGTGTCTTGTCCTCATACACATCAGCCGAACGGTGCAGCTGAGCGCAAGCACCGTCACATAGTTGAAACTGGCCTAACACTTCTTGCACATGCCTCTGTCCCGTTTCGGTTCTGGAGCGATGCTTTTGTTACTGCCTGTTTTTTGATAAACAGGATTCCCACACGACGTCTTCACATAAAGTCTCCGCTAGAAGTGTTGCTTAATGGAACTCCAGATTACTCCCTCCTCAAAGTGTTCGGCTGTGCGTGTTGGACGCATCTTCGTCCGTACAATAAGCATAAACTTGAGTATCGATCCAAACAAGGTGTGTTTCTTGGGTACAGTCCTCTCCACAAAGGTTACAAGTGTCTTCACATTCCGACAAATCGTGTTTACATTTCTCGTGATGTTGTGTTCGATGAGACTGTCTTCCCGTTTTCCACGCTCACATCACCCACCGATACTCCCGTCGCCGAGTTGCACTCTTTTCCAGTTTTACCTGATCAATTTGTGGATGCTGCATATTCTCCTCTGTTGTTGCCTAACCACGGTGCAGGGACTGGACGAGGCGCTCGACTTGAGCTTCTGGATGATGATATGGCCACACGTGCGCCAGCTGCTGCTACGCTGGACAAGGTGCTCGACGAGGCTGCCCCCGCCACTACCCTGCCTGACCCCGACGTCGATCACGCGTGCATGTCCCATGCACGTGGATCCGATGGGGTGCCCGAGTCGCCGGGGCCAGCGGCCTCGCTGTCGCCTGGGCCGGCCGAGCCGGCGGGACCCGCGATGCTCTCCCCTGGGCTGGAGGCCTCGCAGGTTACCGAGTCTTCGTCGCCTGGTTCGTCGACGCCGGTCACGCCCGGTCTCTCTTCGCCGACCCTGACCGTGCCATCGGATGCGCTTGTTGACTCGCCCGCCTGTGCGTCCTCCTCGCCGCTGATGGACAGTGGCTCCTCTTGTGTGGTAGCTCCAGCGCCATCTCCACCTGTTGTCCTGCGTCCTCATACTCGCAGCAAAAGTGGCATCTTCCAACCGAAGAAGCGCACTGACGCCACTGTCGCGTGGCTTGCGGCCTGTGTGGCGCATGCTGAGGCTGACCCTACGACTGAACCACGACATTTTCGAGCAGCGCTTGGCATCCCACATTGGCGTGCTGCGATGGAGCAGGAGATTCATGCCCTTCAAAGAAACAACACTTGGCGTCTTATTCCACCTCCATCTGGTGTCAATATCATTGACTCTAAATGGGTATTCAAGGTGAAGAAACATGCTGATGGCTTCATTGAGAGGTACAAGGCACGTATGGTTGCCAAGGGATTCAAACAGCGGTACGGCATTGATTACGAAGACACATTCAGTCCTGTTATTAAACCAACTACTATCCGTGTTCTTCTCTCTTTGGCCGTTACTTGCGGATGGTCGCTTCGATAGCTTGACGTTCAGAATGCCTTTCTCCATGGAGTTCTAGAAGAAGAGGTTTATATGCGTCAGCCGCCAGGTTTTGTTGACCCTGCTAAGCCACATCATTTGTGTCGCCTTGTTAAAGCTCTCTATGGTTTGAAGCAGGCCCTGCGTGCGTGGCATGCTTGTCTTGGCGCTGCTCTTCGTGCACATGGTTTTGTTCCTTCTACAGCAGACACGTCTCTGTTTATTCTTCAGCGACCTGAAGTGACTATGTACATTCTGGTCTATGTTGATGACATCATACTTGTTAGTTCGTCTGCTTCTGCTACGGATCGGCTTGTGTCCTCTCTTGGAGCTGAGTTTGCTATTAAGGATCTTGGGAGACTGCATTATTTTCTGGGCCTAGAGGTTCTTCATTCTGATAGTGGCTTGACTCTTACTCAGAAGAAGTACTCTCAGATCTCCTGCGTCGTGCAGGTATGTTGCAGTGCAAGTCTGCAACGACTCCCATGTCTGCCACAGACAAACTGACAGCTCTTGCTGATAACTTGCTCTCTCCTGAGGATGCCACTGAGTACCACAGCATTGTGAGTGGACTGCAGTACTTGCTCATTACTCGACCAGACATATCATTTGCAGTTAACCGTGTGTGCCAGTATCTTCATACACCACGTGATTCTCACTGGTCAGCTGTTAAGCGCATCTTGCGCTATGTTCGTCACACTGGTTCATATGGTCTCCATCTTCAACCTGCATGATCTGGACTGATCTCAGCATTTTCTAATGTCGATTGGGCTGGCAGTCCTGATGATCGGCGATCCACGGGGGGACATGCTGTGTTTTTTGGGCCTAACTTGATCGCCTGGCAAGCTCGCAAGCAAGCTACGGTGTCTCGGAGTAGTACCGAAGCTGAGTACAAAACTGTTGCTAATGCCACAGCTGAGATCATATGGGTACAGTCGTTGCTTCGAGAGTTGAAGGTCTCCCCAACTCAGCCGCCTGTTCTTTGGTGTGATAACATCGGTGCCACATACCTTTCATCCAATCCAGTATTTCATGCCTGAATGAAACACATCGAAATTGACTATCATTTTGTGAGGGAACGTGTTGCTCAGAAGCTCCTTCAGATTAAGTTTGTTTCTTCTAAGGATCAGCTTGCTGATATCTTCACTAAACCCTTGCCCTTGCCTTCTTTTGAAGGATGTCGTCGCAATCTTAACCTTCTGAGTGTTTCAGGACATAGTTAAGATTAAGGGAGGGTGTTAGACTAAGTATATATTAGATATACGTGTTGTATAACCTGTATTTGTACGGTTCCCTCTTATAAATATATGACAGCCGTACCCACCAAGGGTATCGAGCATTGTTCCAAACCCTAATTTGTCTAACATTAACCGGGCATGCAATTCTCTTTTACTTAATTAATAGATGAGGCAATCTTTTTCTTTGTTTCGAAAAAAAATGTCAGCTCAGCCACAAAACTTATGGTTATGGATCACCCGTGGCCATAAAACCAGAATAACATGGCTAGGAAATTAGCCCAGGCCTTGCAATGGATTGCAAGTTTTAGAAGCATATGTAAGATTGCCAACAGCTGCATAAACTCATCCAGAGGCAGGCCTGGGAGGCACTCAACGCCTCTACGCACCTTTCTCCACGCGGTGTCGTCAAGGAAGGGTCCTCCAGCAACGTCACATCAAAAATTAGTTCTCGTCAACCTCCATATTAATATCAAACATAGATTTACATTTTTCAACATGATCGAAATATCCTGTGTCAACCAATGCAATATTACTGATAAGTGCAAAAAATGCAACACTTTAGTGGTGCACTGTGTTGAGAAATTAAGCAATTGTTCGATTAATTTAATTCAATAATAAATCATGAACATGACATAGGCCGTGCTAATGACATACTGAATTTTGATGATATACGCACGTACTAGGCAGATAATAGAAACATCTATGCAAACCACTAGTACTGCACATATGAAAATAAACAGGAGCGGGGTAAATGTGTTATACCCTCCAGTAGGACAGTCGGCCGTAGCATCAGTGGAGGCAGTGGCCTCGTCGGCGATCCTCTTGTTAGCAGCGGCCCACGCGGTCGGCGTCAGTGCTCATGGTGAAGACAAAGGTGACGTTGAAGTAGTTGATGTAGAGGAAGTAGTTGAACAGAGGCGAGCAATCAGTAGGACACACTCCCAAAAACCGAATCGCCTCTCTCCGTACAGGATCTGAAGAGACGGGGTTTCCCGTCAGCTGTGTACACGGTAGATAGGATGGCCTAATAAGCACGTTTAATTACAGATGTTTCATCTCCATAATAAACATGTTTAGTTACAGACGTTTTCATCTCCACAATAAAACGTATTTAATATGGACGTTTACATTTCGATAATGAATATGACGTCTTGTATTCTCTTCAGTTTTGACCGGCAAAACATTGCATCAGCTCGACTCATCCCCGCGGCAGCGTGTGTGGAACATCTCTCCTTTCTTCACACCAACTCATACTAGTGGGGGAAAAGCTCACCTTATAAGTTGGTGTACATCTCTCTTAACTAGCTATGTGGGACTAAACTTTTCACCACTCCCTTGACGGCATGGACCCTTAGGGATTTTCAGAAATTGTTAAATGGGCCTATAGGCCAACTAATATTCAGCACACTGCACTGCCGCTAGCGCAATATCGATGCAAGGCTTGGTAGAGCTAGATTTTTACTTCTCTGGATTTCGTGCTAGCAACGCACAAGGCTAGAAAATAGCACATTTGTTCAGATGACGAACATTCTCTTAGTGCTCAGATTTTGAAAGCTGTTTAGTTCCCAAACTGTACATTCCTGAAGGCAGGTTTGGGACCCATCCATCTCAGATTTGACGAGCGAGATTAGATGGAAAGGAGATATTAGCTCAAGGAATCATCGGGAGAGTTGGGGATGGAGAGAACACGGATATATGGTCAGATAACTGGATCCCTTGGGATAGCTTCAAAAGGCCAATTACATCCTTAGTGCCGAACCCACCACGGCGAGTATGTGATCTTATTGATACTACTTTAGCACAATGGGATGAGGGGTTGATTCGCTCAGTTTTTATCCCGGTTGATGCAAACGAGATTCTAAAACTACTAGTGTGTACACGGAGGCAGCCGGACTTTTGGGCTTGGCATGAAGAAGCAACAGGCTGTTTCACTGTTCGGTCGGCATACCGCATGATACTACGAACAAAGACAAGTAGAGAGGGATGGTGGAACGAAGCTGAGGGCTCATCCGTGGGGCAGAACAGCAGGTTTTGGAGCACTATATGGCATATCCAAGTACCCTCAAAACTTCGTTTGTTCCTCTGGCGACTTGCAAGGCATTCTATGCCCAGCGGTGAAGTTTTTCATCACCGCCATATGGCCGATACAGACTCATGTTGCTTGTGTGGGGCTAGGGACACATGGAGACATGCACTTCTCTCATGCGCTCTATAAAAGAGCGTGTGGGCTCTCGTACCCAAGGAGCTGGTTGAGAAAATTATCATACACCAAGAGGAACACGCTAAAGACTGATTATTTGCTCTACGTGAAATACTAGAGGCTCCTGATTTCATTCATGTTGTGGTAACCATTTGGGCAATCTGGGCTGCACAAAGAAAGGCAATTCAAGAAGATATCTTCCAGTCTCCACACGCTACAGCGGCGTTCATTAATAAGTTTCTGTCAGAGTTGGAGATAGTAAACAAAAGGGAGACGCAAGCGGTACCAGGAAGAGCCATGCAGAGTGCAACTTGGGTACCGCCAATCCAAGGTTGTGTGAAGATCAATGTTGACGGTGCAGTGGCTGTGAGGAGGAAGCATGGTTCTGTGGGTGCAATATGTAGAGGCCAACAGGGCAACTTTCTGGGGGCCTCGGCGATCGTTTTCAAGCATATCACAGACCCTCAAACGCTTGAAGCCCTAGCTATAAGAGAAGCTCTCTCTTTGGCGGATGATTTATATGCACGAAATATACAGGTTGCCTCTGACTGCAAGGTGGTTGTTGACGAGCTGCATCATGGCAAGCTAGCAACTTATGGAGCAGTTCTTCGCAAGACATCGGACCGTTCGTCTAGTTTTTGTCATGCAATATAGGACATGAATTTAGGAGCTCAAATTATGAAGCTCAAAATTTAGCGAAACATTCTCTCTCCCTCGCGGTCGGCCGCCATGTGTGGTTAGGTTAGTCAGGAGATCTTCATTTCGTCCCTATAAACATTATGACGGGTTAATAAAGTTTCGTGAGATTGTCTCAAAAAAAAAGCTTCAACAAGGGCAAAGCGCTGGGTCCAACAGACAACATTACAGATTTTAGAGGAGAAACATCAATAGAATAAGTTATATACCACGGTGCCTGCTGGGAGGTTTTCGAAGCCCCGAATACTTTCTTTTTGCCTGGAAGTTTATGACAAGCAAACTGGGAGGTGTACATACCAATTCAATGAAATTTCATTTATTAAAAAAAACAAGTTATCAAAAAGCTCCCAGGTACAGAAAGCTCTCACGGACGAAGGAGCAATATCTTGCAATAACGAGAACAGGGTCATGAAGAAGCAACAGCTAATTAAAGATATTATTAGGTCGTGATCCGGGTCAGTGTCGGGCCTATAATCTTGTGGTGTGAGATATCAAGTTCGTAACTCCAACTACTCCAGAACCGTCCAATCAGCTCTAAGGTGCAGCACGCCGTCGATGAAGAGGTTGTCGTCAGCAATGAAAGTCGACCATGCAGTACCAAAGAAATCACCGCATCCAAGCTTTGAACCCCTAGTGAATGAACCCTTGCCCTCAAACCTGCTCACAAATTTCCGTGACGCCTTTGTCCATGCAGCAAACTCATACTCTAATGTCACGCGCGCACGCCTTGAGCTGTGGCGGATGTATAATGACAGGCCAAAGCTGCACAGCCCACTCACGTGGTTCCTGTGACATCGTGCTATGAGAAGCAAGTCAAGCCCCGCATGATGCAGCGGATGCGAGATGATCCCGGCTGTATCACCGTTGTGTTGTGAGGAGAAAACTTGGGAGCACTCCTCACGCTTTAGATCCCAATAAGCTATAACCCGTGGGCAGGCTCCATCGAACGCAACTAGCCTTACAGGTTTGTACTCGTAAGTTCGCTCTTCGAAGTGCCTGCCAACAGGCTGCCGCGTCTACCGCAAGATCACCATGCGCGTGTGCTGGGTAAGCTTTGTGCAGAAGTACCTCGGTGATACACTTACTTGATCATGGTCTATATCATCACTGGTGTCTGCTAGGACCTTCCGCAGCGAAGCACAGGTCAGATGACAGAAGCGCACCAGTGGAAGTAGACGAGAACTCAAGATCTTACGTCTTTCCTCCAGCTCTGGGCATCGCGCACGGGCCCACTTGAGCAGAAAGTCATATATGTCATCTTCAGTTGGTACTTGTAGGTCGATACTCGAAAAGATGGCTTCAATCCCAAGCAGAGGGAAGTTCATCAGTTCAACGCTGGAACCTGAAAAGGGACAAATCATGCCCTCAGTACACTTTATACATTGTTTTGTCTACACTTCTCTGAGTAGAAAAGGAAACAATGGCTCCAGGCATGCAAATGGGGACAACTCACATATTAAAATCCTTGTAGTTGTTGGCAATGAATTCCTTTGCTGCTACTATCAAACACTGAACTTCAGCTGCCGCTAAACTCGAGCATGGATGGTCTAGGTAGAGCAGTGCAGATTCCTTGGTCAACGGCAAACTCATGAGCAAGTGACAGCAATGCCTCATGCAAGCAACAACTTCAAATGAGAACTTTTACGGTACCCTGGTACTCCCTAAGCAGAGGCAGGAGTACCACTTAAATCTAGCCCTTTATTCAAAAGGGCAGTTTAGTCATTTTTGTTTGACCTCATCTAATCGCTGATCTATCTCGGAAAAAAATCCCAATCTGATCATAAATCTCGGCTCCCAGAAGCGAAACTCTAGGGTATCGCTCGTGGTCACCTATTTGTTCTTTTGCGCCACCATGGCCACAGGGGCCGGTGCCACTTCCACGCGTGCTTGCATCTGGTCTGCATTGTCCTCCCTAATCCCAAACCTATGGCGATCACCCCGCAGCCGCCAAATCCCCTTCGTGCACGCCATTGTTGGATCACAATCAAGCGATATACCCTTCTGCCTGCCATTGCTGGATCTCAATCATGCGATATACCCAGCAGTCTGTCATTACTAGATAATTGTGTGCAGTTTAATAATCACATCATTTGCTCCGTAGACAAAATTGATGAGTGGATATTAACATGTACATGGGAAACTAAAACAGAAATTCACAATCTGCAGCGAAGAACAAAGGAAAATAGTGAACTCGCTTGCGCTACTCATCAGTTCTCTAGTCAATGTGTTCAGAAATTGTCTTCGCGGTCCAATTAAATTTAGTTAGAGTCTGGTGTGTGCGTCTATATCGTGGAAGCTACAACAATTCAACTGCCGCAGATGCCCACGCGATAGAGCCCCAGCCATGCGACCTCATGTCGTTGTGTCCATCACCGTTTAGCGCGGCCCTATTCTGGTGGCGACGGTACGGTTGACGCCAATCTTCTGCCCAACCGGTAGTCGTCGCTCAAGCAAGCATGCCGACGGCCAACCATGGTCGACGCAGATTCTACGGTTCCGGTGCGCGTAGAACAGGCTGATCGCCGGCGTCTATCTCGTAAAGAGTTCAGAAATAATCAACAGCGATTGACTGAGTCTAGATGATGTGCATCAGCCGTAACGCACTCAGATTTAATGTGGATAAAAAAATCAGGCATAACTGCCTAAATGATTACGTTTTTACCCCTAAGCTCAAGGTACTCCCAAGTGTTTTCTGGTAGTACTCCGTAGTAGTTAGGTTGGAGTACCAGATAAGATCAGCCATTGGATTAGGCGAAATGGAGGGCTTATATTGATTCCAGGGTTATTCCAGGGTACAGTAAAAGAACTCCTTCAAATTTGTCAGCAGCCATCAAGATGTTGAGCAGAAGAGTGGGCTCTGTGGTTGTCAACTTTCCGCTGTATATAAATCCTAAAAGCTCCATAAAGGCGTGTTCATCTGTTCCAAGTAGAATGAGAAAAAAAAGGATTAAGGAAACAATTCAACAAATAAAAAGGCGCAACCAAGTGCCACGGCTTTATCAGCGCATAGTGCCAGCACCAGATTTACCTGTGTACAACAGGTATTTGTACAACTTACAAGTAAGGGATTACCGCGCGCAAGCAGGCTAACATAAGCGCAAATGTTGTTTGAGCATGCAAATGAAGATTCGATTGGAACAATGAAAAAGACAGACATTTGATAATAATATATGTTCTCATTTGTTTTATTCTCCTTTTAGATTGCAATAATCGGCAGATTTGACGTATGGGCGCAGAGCATAATCTGATAACTGATGTGTAAATTTGAAATTGATTCAACAGGCACAATTTTCAGTGTCAATTTTTATGGACTTCTCAATCAATTCCCCGTTGACCCCATCACTACCCCGAACAGAGGGATACATTACAAAATTCGCCCAAGCATGGAAAGTATATTCCACAAATTGTGCAAGAGAATCATACCATCCGACGGCGTGGGAGGAGGCACACGCACCTTCCTCCATGTGGGGATCCTCGCCGTAAGGGAGGGATCCTCCGGCGACGTCTTCGCTGGCGGCGGCAACGATCTCCAACCGCAGCACCCTGTCGGAGAAGCTCTCTGCGTCGAACGTGAACTTGTAGCTGGGCCCCCAGCCCCCGTGCGAGGACTCCGGGCCCATCTCCGCCACCTTCGACCCTTCGGTGCCGGCCAAGCGCGCAGAGCATCCATCTGCCATAAAAAAAATTATATGAGACCAGGTCTCACGGTTAGCAGGTGAGACCCGTTCTGATGGATGACACGTGGCATTCACAAATCACAAAACATCTAATCTCCCCCCTTCCCCCGATTTTAAGTGAGGGGTGAGGGATGCTTTGAGATTTGTGAATGCCACGTGTCATCCATCAGAATGGGTCTCGCATGAGACCTGGTCTCATAGAATTCTTCCCCCTCTGCCATGGCGGTAAACCCTAGCTAGCCACGAAGGCTTCTTAATTTTTTCAGACCCGCGAACATTTCCTTCGAGCAAACCAAAAGTTCAGCGCAAAAGAAAAATAGAAACACAGCGTCCTTAGAGCATCTCCGGCCGCGGCCCCAACAGGCTCTTCTCAGGCGATTTCTCGGTGCTGGCGTTCAAAAATCGGCCCAGTCGTGTCTCTAGAAGCCTGTTTTTCACCGGTTTCGACCGAAATTGGTGCCGGCGGACCCAGGTCGAACCCGGCACGCTGGGGGTGCCCGGGCGAGCGGTTTTGGCGCGAAAGCGGATGGGCTCGCCAAGTCAGCGAGACGCTGCTTTGTCGCCCTCATCGCCTTGGTTCCCGCGGGAATCAACGCGATGGCTGCCGCGCTGCCGTGCCGGTCAGCCTCCATTGATGCCTCATGGGCGGCGCAGTTAACGTGCGTGAATGCGCCGCGTCGCGCATCCAGCCACGCGTCGCCCGGCATGCAGGCCGTCGCCGCCCCGCGATGGCTATAAAAGGCGACCTCCCCGCTGGTGGACGCCATAGCTCTCACTTTCCCCCCTGCCTGGTGTAGATAGCGACACTCCCCTCTTCCCGCCGACGAGAAAGATGGCTGAGAGGTGCCCAAGTGATGACACGGTGACGAACGGCTTCGGGCGCCGCCACCTCCAAAAGGCGGAGGCGCGGCTGCTGTACGAGGCGGAGTACCCGGCGCCCCCGGACATGCAGGTGTCGGGGACGTGGAGGCTGAGCGCCGGTGGCGTCCCGGTGCCACTGGTACCCGGAGGGGCGGCGCGGCAGGCTCAGATCGCTCGAATCCGCTCGTCCCTGACGGAGGAGCGGCGGAACAAGCCGCGCTACGCTGCCGACAGCCACACCCTCTGGACCATGTACTTCCAGCGCCGTCGCAAGGAGCAGACCGCCTCCAACAACGGCGTCATCCTGCGGGAGCGCCACAACGCTGACGGGCGGCGCGAGTGGTGGGGCGTGCCCGACCGCACCCTCGAGGCCGTCCTCGACCACATCGAGTGCGGCAACGTGCCACGCCTCGAGTACCCACCGTGACCGTCCTTCTCTCGCGCCGCGGTAGCTCCTGGACGCCGCGACGGATGGAGCCGGGGTCGTCCTGGTCGTTGGGCTCCGGCTCGCCGGCCACGCTCCGCCCCGTCAAGCCTGAGCCGGAGAAGACGCCGCTCGGGCGCCGCACCCGCAACGGCGCTCTCATCATCAACGAGGGTGCCCAGCCCACCCCGCCTGCTCCGGCTGCGGGGAGGCGCTCCCTCCGCCTGGTCCGGCCGAAGCCCGAGCCGGGACTGCTCCCGGTGAAGCCGGAGCACGTTGAGATGGCAGCCCCCGACGACGAGTCCGCCCTCAAGTGAACGAAGGAGGACTACGTCCGGGAGCAGGTCCGTCGCTAGCGACGGGCGTACGCGGAGCTCCAGGTTCGGCGCCGCGGGCGCGAGGAGGGCAGCGTCATCGTCGTCGACAGCGACGAGGAAGACGAGGCCGGGCCGTCCAGAGCGCCACCACGCCTCGGCGACCCTGGCCAGGGCTGCAGCAGGGACAGCGCCGGTCCAAGCCAGCCGCGCGATGACGATGACGACGACGATGATGGCGACGGCGGCGACTACACCCGCTTCTACAGGCTTCTCGGCATGTAGACGACGGCGGCGACGGCATTGGCGGCTAGGCGTAGTTTGGCATAGTTTAGGCGTAGTTCAGGCGTAGTTTGCATGTTTTGATGTTTTCTGTTCAAATTTCAACGAAGTTTCGCCGAGTTCGTGCAAAAGTCGCTGAGTTTGCACATATTTTCGTACGCGACATCGCCGAACCGGGGCGACCTGTGGGCCACGACTGGGAGCTAGGTCGTCCCCACGCGCCAATCTAGCGCCGGCTCGCCCCAGGAGGCTCATTTTCGGCGTCCTGGGGGCCGAATGGCTGGAGATGCTCTTAGCAACATGAGGAGAAGCTAACGCAAACCCCCCTGGCTCCCCACGCATGAACTTGGGCCGGCCCACGTGCGACGAGTGTCCTCCCTTTTTTCCTTCTTTGTTTTATTTTTTATTTTTTGCCTCTTTATTAGTTTTTGAAGATTCCAAAAAGGGTACGAATTTAAAAAAATGTTCATTAATTTTTAAAAAGTTTTTTAATCACAAATTTTAAAATTGTACCTGGTTTCAAAAGATATTCTGGATTTTGAATTTTTTTGCGAATTTGGAAAATGTTCTCACATTTCAAATAATGTTCAAAATTTTGAAAATATTTTTAATACAAAATAATCATGAACCTTTTTAAAAAAATCATTAATTTTCAAAATGTTCGCAATCCATAAAATGTTGGTTAAATTAAAATAATATTAGTTGATTCTAAAAATGTTCACACATTACAAAAAAAAATCATGAATTTCAAATATGTTCCCGAAATTGTAGAATTTCAAGATTTTTAAAAAAATGTTCATTTAATAAAAATTTGTTCCAAAATTTCAAAAAATATTCGCCATTTGAAAAATTGTTTCCAAACTCCAAAAAATGCAAAAAAATAAAAAAATGCTCCCAGATTTCAATTAAAATTTCAAATTTTAAAAGTTTGGGAAATTAGAAAAATGAATAAAAACAAAAAATGATAAAGTAAAAGGAAAGAAGAACAAAGGAAACCGAAAAAAGACAGAAAAAATGACAAATTGGCTCACGAAACTAATGGAAAGGAGAGGAAAAACACAAAACTGAAGAAATGGGCCGACCCACTACCGCGGGCGGGAGTGCATGTTAGGTGGCTATCCCCCACCCACACAGGAAATAGGATTCTTGACCTTTGTACTGTGAGTTCACTTATCTATTTTGATTAACAAGTATAAACCGAACCGAACAAATTAAATTCGGTAGATACAAGTGAAAACCAATTTTTTCTGTAGTTGCGACAAAAACCGAAAGTTCTGTTTTTTCGGCTTTGGTTTGTTCTTTGGTTTGCTCTTTGGTTCATGGCTTTTATGCCAACCCTGACCCAAGAGGGTCATGACACAAACTGTCGTTGTCGTCGTGCCTGCCAGAGGGGGCAAGGGTTTTCACCCTGAGTGTCAGAAGGTAGGGAGAGTGCCAGAGTGATGCCCCAGGAGGAAGGCGACACACGCAGGCATAGTCATCGCCACTGAGGTTTAGAGCTTTCTCTTGGGCCCTCCAACCACATTTGACATCTTTGCCAGGACCTCCCCGCACAGCGCACCTCCCCACCCACATGGTCAAAGCACTCTCCCAGCACTAGTCTCAATGTTGCTTGCTGGAGAGCCATCCATGAACCCCGTAATCTAGGGCCGCTGCCCCGACATCCATGGCCCCGAGCTCGCCCCTTCTGAAGCCTACAACAACCGAACACCAGTGGAACAGGCAGAAAGGCTACTCCTTCCCCACTCCTGGACATCCCCCAAGCTTGTGCCCGGATCATGAGCATAAGCAAATCAGGACACCAGTGGCCCACCCTACCCCGATGAGCAAAGAGTGAGTCCCCGACGGTCAGGGGAGGGGACAGATCCATGACCCACCTGGCGGCATACCCACACCTCTTGGCACTGGTCGAAACATGGGAGGTAGCCAGTCCTATACAACACCGGCCTGCACAATCCTGGTATGGGACCCACCCACTAGTAGAAAACGAGCCTATTGTCCCGGTTCATAAGGGCCTTTTGTCCCGGTTCTAGAACCGGGACTAAAGGGTCGTTACTAATGCCCTGACCCTTTAGTCCCGGTTCTAATCAGAACCGGGACAGATGGGCCTCCACGTGGCCTGCGCGCTGAGCCCAGGCAGGAGGGCCTTTGGTCCCGGTTGGTTCCACCAACCGGGACCAATAGGCCTCCACGCGTCAGCATTTCTGTGGCTGGGGTTTTTGTTTTTTTTTGAAGGGGGGGGGGTTGGGGGGTTTGGGGGGTTAATTTAGGTGTTTCATATATTGTGTTAGCTAGCTATAATTAATAGAGAGAAGTGTCCTCTCTTATGTCCATGCTTGGTCGACGCTACGCACTATACATACGTATAGAGAGGACTAGACACGCTAGCTAGTAAGCAAACGAAGGAAACAGAAGATCGTCATGCATGAACATATATGCATACAGAGAGAAGTGATATTGACCACCTCTCCTTCTCTGAGAGATTAGTCGAACAACAAGTTCTCGTATATCTATCCGACACTACCGGCTACATATATACAATAATTATCTCTTACAAATATAATCATACGGACTCATGGTCCACATAGTATTCTCCGTCTTCAGCGATCACGTGGTCAAGAAAGAATGTCGCCAATTCCTCTTGAATTGCTTGCATGCGAGCTGGTGCTAGGAGTTCATCCCGCTTCCGAAACATCTAATTTGAAGAAGGGGGTCAATACATATATATATATATATATATATATATGAATGAATGAAACTCGACACAAATGATGGTAATAAAATAAAATTGTGAATATTGTTATTTACGCACTTCATATTGTTCGTCAGAGTACCCGCCCCGCTCACAGGTCGTGTGGCGGATGGACTCGCAGACGTAGTATCCACAGAAATCATTCCCTTGTTCCTGCCACAACCACTTTACAAGAAATAGAGGTCAATCAAACTGATAAGCAAGAATGCTAAATGGTATTGATGAAACTAGCGCTTGAATCACTAGGAGATGCGCGGAACATGCTACTATAGTACTTACTTTCAGGTGTCTAAATTCCATCTCCTTCGGCAGTCCCGGAACTTTTCTAGTGAATTTTCTCCAAACCCTGCCGGACAATGAAAACAATTACTTGATATCAGGAAATGAACAAAGTTGCTGATATGGTGGATAATGATCGATTTAACTTACTTCTTGAGGATTTCAGTCATGTCCGCACACTCCTGGGGATCTTTTCGTTTAGAGTCCAAGACAGTTACTACTCCCTGCTCAAGCCTAATCTCTAGGAGAATATAGTGGTACCTGCGCACGCATGCATAACTCATCAATTACATTACTATAACCTGGACTAATATATAAGGGAAACTGAATATGCACAAGACAGTAACACTCACTTGAAGTTGTAAGGAAAGAGTATTATATCTTTGTTTTCATTTATTTTGAATGATCGTAGCAAGTTGGCCTCGGTATCTTCCGGACGATGTTCAACCTCAATTGCATCTATGAGATATGTGTTAACGAACCCAATATCACCGATTTGTCTTTTCTTCAATTCGGCGATCTTCAATCTGCATAATATAGTGAGGATAATTATAAATACATGCAATGAAAGAGATGAGCTATATAGAGAGACTTAATGATAGAAGTAGTAGTACTTACAGACAGTAGCGGGTGACCGTTGTTTTATCGAGGGCCAATTGATTCAAAAACTTATAGAACTCCTCAAATGGAATAGGCAACAGTTCAATTCCAACGAGGTCATGCTCCGGTTTAACTCTCGCATACAAAGTACTCCTCCCCCCAGACTCTGCAGATTTTCAAGTACCAATCATGCAATCTTCGCATCATCGTTGTTAAAGATTTTTCATCTTTGACGAGAGGCTTCCCGTACTTGTATCTGTGTATCTGCACCTCCATGGGATCATAATATACATCGTCGGGCAGGTAATCGTCAACATTGCAATAACCGGGCACCATCCTTGGATCGACGATGTCGCTAGGCACCTTGAGCGGGGGGCACGATTGCTTCGCTTGTTCGCCGGGCTGGGCAATTTGTTTCCCAGCTGCTCGTCGTTCTTTCAGCCTTTGATCACTGATTGTACTTCCCGACCGCTCCGCTTTGGCCCATGTCTTTGCAATAATGCGCTCATAGTTGCCTTTCGGCAGAGACTTGGGTGGTTTTGCCAGGGCAGCCAGAGTGCGCTTCACTTTCACCGGATCTACCTTCTCCTCTAGAGGTGGATGTCTCTTTGCTTTCAACCCTTGAAACCAGTCATCCACTTTGGTTCACACGATCTTCGCGTTCTCCTCCGGGGTCCTCTCGTATGGTAACTTCTGTGGACTCTTCAGAGAAGGACCGAATCTGTATGTCCTCCCGCCTCTGGCTGTACTGCTAGACGCCGGCCGAACAGACGGAGCAGCTGTCTTCTTTACTTGCTTACGAGGCAGAGGAGAAGGACTACGACGCGCCGGAGCAGCGGCGGGTCTCTTCCGCCCTTGCTGACGAGGCGGAGAAGGAGGAGGCTGGCTGCTCGGGCGCGCCGGTGCAGGCGGAGAAGGAGGCGGAGTGCCGCCACGCGCCGGAGAAGGAGCCAGCCGAGGGCCCTGATCGTCACTCGCCGGAGGAGGAGGCGGTGGAGGAGGCGGAGTGCCCTGACTCGCCGGAGGAGGAGGAGGAGGCGGAGGCGTCCAGTTCGGATGGTTGATGAGCTCCTTCCACGATAGGCATGGAGTCTTCAGAGAAGAACCCAGCCGAGTCTCCCCTTCTCCGGTAGGGTGGTCAAGCAGGAGGTCCTCAAATCCCTCCGTTATTTCATCCACCATCACATTAGCATATCCTTCTGGAATTGACCGGCAGTGAAAAGTTGCGCCAGGTTCATTAGGAAAAACAGAGCCAACAGCCGCCTTGACCTTCATATTAATCCATTGCGTCATAAGGTGGCAATTTTGAGCCTCCGTGATAGCATCCACGGGATAGCTGGCAGGAGCCGTCAAGACAAGCTCCGGCTGAAGCAGCTCGGTGGAAGCCACGCTGCTTCTCCGCTGAGATGGCGGGGTAGCTTCAGGGGAAGCTTCGGCAAGTTGTTCGCTGCGATTTGCTTCTCGTTCCTCTATCGCTTGTACCCTTGCGTGCAGCGCCTGCAGTCCGGTCTGCTACAATTTTTTCCTCCTCTCGTGGCTTTTGTAACCGCCTGCGTCCGGAAACCCAGCCTTCCACGGAATGGAGCCTGGCGTGCCTCGTGTCCGTCCAGGGTGCTCAGGATTTCCGAGGGCCTTTGTGAGCTCGTCGTTCTCTCTGTCTGGAAGGAACGTCCCTTTCTGCGCTGCAGCAATATAGTACCGAAGCTTCTTCAAGGGTATGTCAAGTTGCTCGTCCGTCCAAATGCACTTCCCTGTTACAGGGTCCAAGGTTCCGCCAGCCCCGAAGAACCAAGTCCGGCAACGGTCTGGCCAGTTCATTGTCTCTGGTTCGATCCCTTTTTCAACCAGATCATTCTCAAGCTTGGCCCACTTAGGCCGGGCTACGAGGTAGCCACCTGACCCCGTGCGATGGTGAAGCTTCTTCTTCGTAGCATTTATGTTGTTTGTCGCCGACATCTTCTTACTCTTTTCCGATGTCTTGTTGGCCACAAATGCGGGCCAGTGATCTCTGATCTTCTCATATCTGCCCTTGAATTCTGGTGTCTCTTTTTTATCGACAAACCTATTCAGCTCTTTCTTCCACCTCCTGAATAGGTCTGCCATCCTCTTAAGAGCAAAAGACTTGATTAATTGCTCTTTAACTGGCTTCTCCGGATCATCCTCTGGTGGTAGGGTGAAATTTGACTTTAGCTCAGTCCAAAGATCATTTTTCTGCATATCATTGACGTAAGACACCTCAGGGTCTTCTGTAGCCGGCTTTAACCATTGCTGGATGCTGATCGGGATCTTGTCCCTAACCAGAACCTCACACTGAGCAATAAATGCGTTCTTTGTTCGGATGGGTTCAATCGGTTGGCCGTCGGGCGTGATTGCTATGATCTCAAACCTTTCATCCAAGCTCAACTTTTTCTTCGGGCCTCGTCTCTTTACCTCAGTTGTGCTCGATCCGGAGGGCTAGAAAAAAGAACAAAGACTTAATTAATATGTGTACATACCAAAACAATGAATGCATCAATTAGCTAGTCAGCACAGGCTTAACTAATATATATACCTGGCTGGACTCGGGTCGGTCACCGGAGCCATCATCACGGTCTCCTTTTTGCACCGGCATTGGGTCACCGGAGCCGTCCTCATGTTCTTCTTCTTGCACCGGCATTAGGTCACCGGAGCCAGCTTCTTCACCCTCTCCTTCCAGACCATCGGTGTCGTTGAGAAACAACGAGACGGCATCACTTCCTTCTGTGATTATGTCCCTCAACAACGCTTCTTTTGCTTCATCTCGGGCGGTGTCCATAGTTTCTACAAATATTTACAACATGGCAATTATTATTCAAACATGACAGATGGATATATTAGTGGCAAACGTAGAACTAGCTAGCTAATCATAGTAAGGAATCATATATATTAATTAGTGGCCTCGACGCTGCTTCTCTAGGGTTTGGGGTGGCCTCGACAACGATTCAAGGGTTTGGGGTGGCCTCGAGAACGCTTCAAGGAGGGGGTAATATCGACCCCCCCACATGTTGAAGCTATCGGGAGGGGGTATATAGACAACGACGACACTACATCTATGTCCCTCGACGACCCTCGTTCCCGATAAAAAAAAGAGGAATAGAGGAGAAGAACTCCTCTATTCTTTCTTCTCCTCTTTTTTTCTTCTTCCTCTTATTTTTTTTATCCTCTTCTTCCTCTCATGTTCGAGAGGATCGCCGAGGGGTCGGGAGGTTGCCTAGTGTCAAAGTATTCAACAAAACCATGTCTTCATCATTAGGCGAAAGTAACAGGTGCATGATGGTATGAAGCTCTCCAAAGTTATTTTGGAACGGAGTCCCAGATAGGATAATTCGCTTTTTGGTACAAAGTTCAGCAAGAACCTTCCAAATATCGTTATTTGGAAGGCCTTTGCTGAAATTCATACAAAAAGGCAAATTATCGTATCCGGGACACCATTCCAAAATAACTTTGGAGGACTTCGTCATGCCCTGGTTACTTCCGGCTAATGATGAAGCCATGGATTTCTTCAATACTTTGACACTAGGAAACCTCTCTCGACCCCTCGGCGATCCTCGACCCCTCGAACCCTCGACGACCCTGAAACCCTCGACCCCTAGACGACCCTGGAACCCTCGACCCTCGATCCCTCGACCCTATAGAACCCTCGAACCCTCGACCCTGAAACCCTCGACCCTTGACCCCGTAACGACCCTCGACCCTCTACCCTAGTTCACGACCCTCGACCCCTTGGCGATCCTCGACACCCTCGTTCCCGATAAAAATTAAGAAGAAGAAGAAGAAGAAGAAAGGAATAGCTAGAGGAGAAGATCGAAGAAAAAAAAGAAGAAAAAAAAGAGGAGAAGAAGAAAGGAATAGTGGAGAAGAAGAGAAAATAGAATATTCTATTTTCTCTTCCTCTCCACTATTCCTTTCTTCTTCTCCTCTTCTTGTTCTTCTTTTTTCTTCTTATTTATTTCTCCTCTTCTTTGCCTCTCCTCTTCTTCTTTCTTTCCTCTTCTTATTTTCTTCTTTCCTATCCTTCTTTTTCTAAAATTGTAACTTTTGCATATATAAAACTTTTCTAAAATTGTAACTTTCTATATATGACCAAAAAACTTTCTATGAACAAAAAAACATTTTTAACATATATATTTAGCAAATTCTAGCCACATACATCACATACACATATACATTATAGCCACATACACATATACATCACATATGAACAA
This sequence comes from Triticum urartu, assembly GCF_003073215.2. Taxonomy (NCBI): domain Eukaryota; kingdom Viridiplantae; phylum Streptophyta; class Magnoliopsida; order Poales; family Poaceae; genus Triticum; species Triticum urartu. Next base: position 593,644,233 of record NC_053025.1, read on the forward strand.
AAAAATAAACTAATAAAAATAAAAAACATATTGCAACATATGAACAAAAACATATAGCCACATACATACACATACATTATATATATATGAAAAAAATTAAACTAATAAAAAAAAGTGGTGGCGCCGGCGGGGCAGAGGGGCATGGCGGCAGCGGTGGCGCCGGCGGGGCAGGGCAGGGGCGCGGGAGCGAGGCAAGGCAGGGGCGCGAGGCAGGTGCTCACAAAGGGGTGGCGGAGCACGGCGGGCGGCGTCGGGGCGCGGGGAGCGGCGCCGGCGTCGGGGCAGATGGCGTCGAGGGCGGCGGCGACGGCAAAGTTGAGCAGCCTGATGGCGTCGGAGGCGGCGACGACGGTGAGGTGGACCAGCCTGACGGCGTCGGAGGCGGCGGCGACGACGAGGTGGAGCAGCCTGATGGCTCGGCGGCGACGGCGACGAGGCAGAGCAGCGGGCGTCGGGCGGAGAAGAAAGGGATGGATTTTGGAGAAACTGCTAAGTGCTGCTTATATAGCAAAGCCTTTAGTCCCGGTTCGTGGCACAAACTAGGACTAATGCCCCCCTTTAGTCCCGGTTGGTGCCACCAACCGGGACCAAATGCCTCTTTTCAGCAGTCCAAAGGGCGGGAAGCGGCGGCCTTTGGTCCCGGTTGGTGGCACCAACCGGGACTAAAGGGGGGCATTAGTCCCGGTTTGTGCCACGAACCGGGACCAACGCCCCCCTTTAGTCCTGGTTGGTGCCACCAACCAGGACCAAAGGCCTTGTGCTGCCCCGCGCCCAAATGTTTAGTCCCACCTCGCTAGTTGAGAGGGAGCTGCACCTGTTTATAAGGTGCGGTGCGCCTTCCCTCTCGAGCTCCTCTCTAAAGCAGGCTTTCGGGCCTAACCGTGCAATGTGTGCCTGTGGGCCTACTGGGCCTCCCGCGGGCCTGAATCCTGGCCCATGGTAGGGTTTCTAGTCGTATTCAGGCCGTGGGTGCCTAGTAGGTGGCACTTTTTTTGTTTTTTTTTGTTTCTACTTACAACAAAATACTTATTGTTGCTATATTTAATTTTTTTTCCAGTTTTTTGTTTTGTTTTCTGCATTATTTATTTTCTTTTGTTTTTTGCTTTATTTTTTAATTCTTTTTGCTTTTAGTTTTAGAAAAATTATAAACTTTCTGTTAGTGCCATTAGTTTTCAAATTTGAAAACACTTTTTTTGTTTTTTTGTTTTCTTTGTTGCTTTATTTATTTTATTTTGTTTCTACTTACAACAAAATACTTATTGTTGCTATTTTTATTTTTTTTCCAGTTTTTTGTTTTGTTTTCTATATTATTTATTTTGTTTTTTTTGCTTTATTTTTTAATTCTTTTTGCTTTTAGGTCAGCAAAATTATAAACTTTCTGTTAGTGCCATTAGTTTTAGAAAAATTATAAACTTTCTATTAGTGCCATTAGTTTTCAAATTTGAAAACACTTTTTTTTTTGTTTTCTTTGTTGCTTTATTTATTTTATTTTGTTTCTACTTACAACAAAATACTTATTGTTGCTATTTTTATTTTTTTTCTAGTTTTTTTGTTTTGTTTTCTGTATTATTTATTTTGTTTTGTTTTTTCTTTATTTTTAATTCTTTTTTGCTTTTAGGTCAGCAAAATTATAAACTTTCTGTTAGTGCCATTAGTTTTAGAAAAATTATAAACTTTCTGTTAGTGCCATTAGTTTTCAAATTTGAAAAAGTTTTTTTGTTTTTTTGTTTTCTTTGTTGCTTTATTTATTTTATTTTCTTTCTACTTACAACAAAATACTTATTGTTGCTATTTTTATTTTTTTCCAGTTTTTTTGTTTTGTTTTCTGTATTATTTATTTTGTTTTGTTTTTTGCTTTATTTTTTAATTCTTTTTGCTTTTAGGTCAGCAAAATTATAAACTTTCTGTTAGTGCCATTAGTTTTAGAAAAATTATAAACTTTCTGTTAGTGCCATTAGTTTTCAAATTTGAAAAAGTTTTTTTGTTTTTTTGTTTTCTTTGTTGCTTTATTTATTTTATTTTCTTTCTACTTACAACAAAATACTTATTGTTGCTATTTTTATTTTTTTCCAGTTTTTTTGTTTTGTTTTCTGTATTATTTATTTTGTTTTGTTTTTTGCTTTATTTTTTAATTCTTTTTGCTTTTAGGTCAGCAAAATTATAAACTTTCTGTTAGTGCCATTAGTTTTAGAAAAATTATGAACTTTCTGTTAGTGCCATTAGTTTTCAAATTTGAATAGTTAAAATTTGAACATAGATGCACCTATAGAGAAAATTCGACCTAAATTCATAGTTTTCAAATGAACTCTGAAAAAGTTGGCATAGCATACTCGTCTGTTACAAATTTGGCATGGTATCATCATAATAGTTGCGGGAGAAAGTCTTCACTTTTTCTTGGCTTGTGTCATTTGCTTATTGCGCCGTAACCATGGATAATCTTCAGCGTTTATCAGGATGCTTGGGTCAGCCTTGACATTGAAGGGAGGAATTTCATGAAACCTTTCATAATCTTCAGACATGTCTGTCTTGCGCTCCACTCCCAGGATGTCCCTTTTTCCTGAAAGAACTATGTGGCGCTTTGGCTCATCGTATGATGTATTCGCTTCCTTATCTTTTCTTTTTCTCGGTCTGGTAGACATGTCCTTCACATAGATAACTTGTGCCACATCATTGGCTAGGACGAACGGTTCGTCAGTGTACCCAAGATTTTTTAGATCCACTGTTGTCATTCCGTACTGTGGGTCTACATGTACCCCGCCTCCTTACAGATTGACCCATTTGCACTTAAAAAAGGGACCTTAAAATCTTGTCCGTAGTCAAGTTCCCATATGTCCACTATGTAACCATAATATGTGTCCTTTCCCTTCTTGGTTGTTGCATCAAAGCGGACACCGCTGTTTTGGTTGGTGCTCTTTTAATCTTGGTCAATCGTGTAAGATGGTCCCCTGGACAACAAGTACAACTCATCACAAACAGTGTTGTCACCTCTGAGACGTGCTTCCAACCAACTGCTGAAAGTCCTAATGTGTTCACATGTAATCCAGTCGTCGCACTGCTCCGGGTGTTTGGAGCGTAGACTGTTCTTGTGTTCATCGACATATGGGGTCACCAAGGTAGAGTTCTGTAGAACTGTGTAGTGTGCTTGAGACCAAGAAGGCCCGTCCCTGCATATTATTGAGTCCGCTCCTAGCGTGCCTTTTCCAGTCAGTCTCCCCTCATACCGCGATTTAGGGAGACCTATCTTCTTAAGGCCAGGAATGAAGTCAACACAAAACCCGATGACATCCTCTGTTTGATGGCCCATGGAGATGCTTCCTTCTGGCCTAGCGCGGTTACGGACATATTTCTTTAGGACTCCCATGAACCTCTCAAAGGGGAACATATTGTGTAGAAATACGGGCCCCAGAATGACAATCTCGTCGACTAGATGAACTAGGACATGCGTCATGATATTAAAGAAGGATGGTGGGAACACCAGCTCGAAACTGACAAGACATTGCACCATATCACTCCTTAGCCTTGGTACGATTTCTGGATCGATCACCTTCTGAGAGATTGCATTGAGGAATGCACGTAGCTTCATAATGGCTAATTCGGACGTTTTTCGGTAGAAGCCCCCTCAATGCAACCGGAAGCAGTTGCGTCATAATCACGTGGCAGTCATGAGACTTTAGGTTCTGGAACTTTTTCTCTGGCATATTTATTATTCCCTTTATATTCGACGAGAAGCCAGTCGGGACCTTCATACTGAGCAGGCATTCAAAGAAGATTTCTTTCTCTTCTTTCGTAAGAGCGTAGCTGGCAGGACCTTCATACTGCTTCGGAGGCATGCCGTCTTTTTCGTGCAAACGTTGCAGGTCCTCCCGTGCCTCAGGTGTATCTTTTGCTTTCCATACACGCCCAAGAAGCCTAGCAGGTTCACGCAAAGGTTCTTCGTCACGTGCATCACGTCGATTGAAGAGCGGACCTCTAGGTCTTTCCAGTAGGGTAGGTCCCAAAATATAGATTTCTTCTTCCACATGGGTGCGTGTCCCTCAGCGTCATTCGGAACAGCTAGTGCGCCGGGACCCTTTCCAAAGATTACGTGTAAATCATTGACCATAGCAAGTACGTGATCACCGGTACGCATGGCGGGCTTCTTCCGGTGATCTGCCTCGCCTTTGAAATGCTTGCCTTTCTTTCGACATTGATGGTTGGTCGGAAGAAATCGACGATGGCCCAGGTACACATTCTTCCTGCATTTGTCCAGGTATATACTTTCAGTGTCATCTAAACATTATGTGCATGCGTGGTATCCTTTGTTTGTCTGTCCTGAAAGGTTACTGAGAGCGGGCCAATCGTTGATGGTCACGAACAGCAACGCCTTTAGGTTAAATTCCTCTTGTCTGTGCTCATCCCACGCACGTACACCATTTCCATTCCACAGCTGTAAAAGTTCTTTAACTAATGGCCTTAGGTACACATCAATGTCGTTGCCGGGTTGCTTAGGGCCTTGGATGAGAACTGGCATCATAATGAACTTCCGCTTCATGCACATCCAAGGAAGAAGGTTATACATACATAGAGCCACAGGCCAGGTGCTGTGATTGCTGCTCTGCTCCCCGAAAGGATTAATGCCATCCGCGCTTAAAGCAAACCATACGTTCCTTGGGTCCTTTGCAAACTCATCCCAGTACTTTCTCACGATTTTTCTCCACTGCGACCCGTCAGCGGATGCTCTCAACTTCCCGTCTTTCTTACGGTCCTCATTGTGCCATCGCATCGACTTGGCATGCTTTCCGTTTCTGAACAGACGTTTCAACCGTGGTATTATAGGAGCATACCACGTCACCTTCGCAGGAACCCTCTTCCTGTGGGGCTCACCGTGAACATCACCAGGGTCATCTCGTCTGATCTTATACCCAATGCACCGCATACCGGGCATGCGATCAGATCCTTGTATGCACCCCGGTATAGGATGCAGTCATTAGGGCATGCATGTATCTTCTCCACCTCCAATCTTAGAGGGCATACGACCTTCTTTGCTGCATATGTACTGTCGGGCAATTCGTTATCCTTTGGAAGCTTCTTCTTCAATATTTTCAGTAGCTTCTCAAATCCTTTGTCAGGCACAGCATTCTCTGCCTTCCACTGCAGCAATTCCAGTATGGTACCGAGCTTTGTGTTGCCATCTTCGCAATTGGGGTACAACCCTTTTTTGTGATCCTCTAACATGCGATCGAACTTCAGCTTCTCCTTTTGACTTTCGCATTGCGTCCTTGCATCGACAATGACCTGGCGGAGATCATCATCATCGGGCACATCGTCTGGTTCCTCTTGATCTTCAGCAGCTTCACCCGTTGCAGCATCATTGGGCACATCGTCTGGTTCCTCTTGATCTTCACCAGCTCCCCCCGTTGTAGCATCACGGTATTCAGGGGGCACATAGTTTTCATCGTACTCTTCTTCTTCGCCGTCTTCCATCATAACCCCTATTTCTCCGTGCCTCGTCCAAACATTATAGTGTGGCATGAAACCCTTGTAAAGCAGGTGGGTGTGAAGGATTTTCCGGTTAGAGTAAGACACCGTATTCTCAGATTTAGTGCATGGACAATACATAAAACCATCCTGCTTGTTTGCCTCAGCCGCATCGAGAAACTCATGCACGCCCTTAATGTACTCGGAGGTGTGTCTGTCACCGTACATCCATTGTCGGTTCATCTGCGTGCATTATATATAATTAAGTGTCCAAATTAATAGAAGTTCATCATCACATTAAAACTAAAGTACATACATAGTTCTCATCTAACAACATATAGCTCTCTAGAGCATCTAATTAATTAAACCATACATTGAAACTATGTAAAACATTTAAATGTGAAAACAAAGGCGATCATAATCGCAACCAAGGTAACAATTGATCCAACGGCATAATGATACCAAGCCTCGGTATGAATGGCATATTTTCTAATCTTTCTAATCTTCAAGCGCATTGCATCCATCTTTATCTTGTGATCATCGATGACATCCGCAACATGCAACTCCAATATCATCTTCTCCTCCTCATTTTTTTTATTTTTTCCTTCAAGAAATTGTTTTCTTCTTCAACTAAATTTAACCTCTCGACAATAGGGCCCGTTGGAATTTCCGGTTCACATACATCCTAGATAAATAAAATATATGTCACGTTGGTCCGCATAATTTTCATAAACAATAAATGAACCAATAGTTATAAAGATAATATATATACCACATCCGAATCATAGACAGGACGAGGGCCGACGGGGGCGGATACCAAAACCATCGCACTATATAAGATGCAATAATAAAAGTAAGAAAATGATACAAGTATCTATCTAAACATACAAGTAAGAATATTTTTCCTTTCAGAAAGAAGATAAGAACAAGAGGCTCACCACGATGGTGTCGGTGATGAGATCGGTGCGGGTGACCGACGACGATGAACACGGGGGTGGGGCGTGACAGACCGCTAAATCTAGACAAATCTCGAGGAATATGGAGCTTTGAGGTCGAGCTTCGAGAGGAGAAAGCTTAACTAGTGTGGCTCGGGCATTTCATCGAACACCTCATGTGCATAGGAGGTGAGCTAGAGCACCACACAAACCCCTCCCCTCGCCGGCCAGAGAAAAACAGAGCACTGGAGTGCTCTGCTCGCGGGCGAGGGTATATATAGGCACCTCATTGGTCCCGGTTCATGGCATGAACCGGGACTAAAGGGAAGCCTTTGGTCCCGGTTCAGGCCACCAACCGGGACCAATGGTGGTCGGCCAGGAGCCAGGCCCATTGGTCCCGGTTTGTCCCAACAACCGGGACCAAAAGGTCCAGACGAACCGGGACCAATGGCCCACGTGGCCCAGCCGGCCCCCTGGGCTCACGAATCGGGTCCAATGCCCCCATTGGTCCCGGTTCTAGACTGAACTGGGACTAATGGGCTGATCCGGCCTGGACCATTGCCCCCTTTTCTACTAGTGACCTCGGACGGACGCCACCACCAAGTGACAAGGAAGGGGCGCACAACATCGAAGACATGCGTCAATGTCGACCAGGTCCCCCCCACCACCACCATCATAAGCTAGTTTCGTGACACCCGACGCCCAGCCATCTTGACCATGCCGGCACCTAGGACCTCACTGACACGCAAGACACACCCGCAGACGCCACGGTCACCCACACCAAAGCACTCTGCAACACTAGCCTCAACGTTGCTCACTGAAGAGCCATCCATGAAGCCCACAATCCAAGGCCGCCGCCCCCGCATCCATATCCCCGAGCTCGCCCCATCCCTAGCCTACAACCACTGAAGACCAGAGGAATGGGCGGGAGAGCGGGAAGGCCACTCCTGGACACCCCCAGGCTCATGCTCGGGTAGTTGGATCACGAGCACAAGCAAATCAGGACACCAATGTCCCACCCTGCCTCGGTGAGCAATGGGTGAGCCCCTGACGGTCGGGGAGGGGACAGATCCATTGCCCACCTTGCAGTAGATTCACACCTCTTGGCGACGGTTGAAACATGGGAGGTGGCCAGTCCTACGAGGGAAAAGGAGCGCAGTCCCGATAAGGGTTTGGACATAAGCCTACCTCAGATGGGCACCACCACCAAGCGACAAGGAGCGCACAACATCGAAGACATGCGCCAACACCGAATAGGCCGGCTGCCCACCATGAGCCAGATTTGTGACACCCGGCGCCCAACCATCTCGACCATGCCGGTGCCCAAGACCTCACTACCACGTAGGACACACCCGCAGCCGCCGACAACCAAATCAGGGTCAATCCACTAACACCGCCACGGTCACCCATACCACAAATCTCATGCCTCCCTCGGCCCCTCGCACCAATGCCATGGCCACCAGCATCCATCGCCTATCGGGGACGCCTTCCATATATTCATCAGGAAATGTTTGAGGGAACTCAACAGTCGTTTGCCCAACGCACAATGTGAAGACCATTGACCTCTCCGTATGTTTGATCAGGATTTTTCCTCTTTCTTTTTTGCCAAAAAGGCTTTCGCCCCGCTTTATATATAAAGTAAACTTCCACAGAGCACCAGTACACAAGAAGGTTCACACCACACACACACAAGTCACACAACACAGAGTACAAGAGGTTTTGCTGAGGGCACAGCTCAACAAGCCCAAAATAAAAAACAAAAGGGGGCCGGAGAGGGAGGCTGGCCCCTAATCCGGCTCAGGAGGTGGCGGAGGGAGCGGCGGCGACAAGCGGACAGCCATCAAGCGGAGGTTGACAATGAAGGCAGAGATGGCATCTCGGTCCTGGGGACGACTAAGTGGCCGCCAGAGCTGCAAGTAACCAGACAGTTTGAAGAGAGCGTCAGGAGCACGCCGAAGCGGAATGTGCTGGATCACAAGTCGATTGCGGATCGTCCAGAGGGTCCAAGCGAGACTCCCAATCTCTAGCCACCTAATGTGGCGAGAATGCGGGGAAGAGGCTTGGAGTTCAGCGAACATGTCAGGAAAAATGGTGTGGCACCAATTGCCACCAACCATCTCACGAAAACATCCCCAAAGAAATTGGGCGGACACATAAGAGAAGATGTGATTCGAGTCTTCAGGGATGCCACAAAGAGGTCATAGGCCGTTATGGACCTCCACGCCAGGCGGAATCCGTCCGCGAATCCATTACCACATGAAGATCCAGATCTTCAGGGGAAGGCGGATAGGCCAAACCGCCGTGAGGGGAGGCAGGGCGGAGGAGGGGGCGATAACTCGGTAGAGGGACTTGGTGGAGAACTGTCCCGACAGCTCTAGGCGCCACCGAACAAAATTCGGGCCAGCGTCCACCAGAGGCTCGTGGAGGGCATGATACGTCTCTGACGTATCTATAATTTTTGATTGTTCCATGCTATTATATTATATGTTTTGGATGTTTAATGGGCTTTATTATGCACTTCTATATTATTTTCGAGACTAACCTATTAACCAAAGGCCCAGTGAAAATTGCTGTTTTTTGCCTATTTCAGTGTTTCATGGAAAAGGAATATCAAACGGAATCCAAACGGAATGAAACCTTCGCGAGGATCGTTTTTGGAACAAACGTGATCCAGGAGACTTGGAGTAGACGTCAAGGAAGCAGCGAGGCGGCCACTGCTACCTCATGAGCACTTGCGTTGGTTTTCCCTTGAAGAGGAAAGGGTGATGCAGCAAAGTAGCGTAAGTATTTCCCTCAATTTTTTAGAACCAAGGTATCAATCCAGTAGGAGGCCACGCACGAGTCCCTCGCACCTACACAAACAAATAAATCCTCGCAACCAACGCGATAAGGGGTTGTCAATCCCTACACACTTACGAGAGTGAGAACTGATAGATATGATAAGATAATATTTTTGGTATTTTTATGATAAAGATGCAAAGTAAAATAAAAGGCAATAAAAATAACTAAGTGTTGGAAGATTAATATGATGGAAGATAGACCCGGGGGCCATAGGTTTCACTAGTGGCTTCTCTCAAGAGCATAAGTATTCATGGTGGGTAAACAAATTACTGTTGAGCAATTGACAGAATTGAGCATAGTTATGAGAATATCTAGGTATGATCATGTATATAGGCATCACGTCCGAGACAAGTAGACCGACTCCTGCCTGTTGGGGAACGTAGTAATTTCAAAAAATATTCCTACACACACGCAAGATCATGGTGATGCATAGCAACGAGAGGGGAGAGTCTTGTCTACGTACCCTCGTAGACCAGAAGCGGAAGCGTTAGCACAACGCGGTTGATGTAGTCGTACGTCTTCACGGCCTGACCGATGAAGCACCGAAACTACGGCACCTCCGAGTTCTAGCACACGTTCAGCTCGATGACGATCCCCGGACTCCGATCCAGCAAAGTGTCGGGGAAGAGTTCTGTCAGCACGATGGCGTGTTGATGATCTTGATGTTCTACTGTCGCAGGGCTTCGCCTAAGCACCACTACAATATTATCGAGGACTATGGTGGAGGGGGGCACCGCACACGGCTAAGAGAATGATCTTGAAGATCAACTTGTGTGTCTAGAGGTGCCCCCTGCCCCTGTATATAAAGGAGCAAGGGGGGAGGCCAGCTGGCCCTAGGGCGCGCCAAGGAGGAGGAGTCCTCCTCCTAGTAGGAGTAGGACTCCCCTCTTTCATACTCCTACTAGGAGGGGGAAAGGAAGGGGGAGAGGGAGAAGGAAAGGGGGGCGCCGCCCCCCCTCTCCTAGTCCAATTCGGACCAGAGGGGGAGGGGGCGCGCGGCCCACCCTGGCCGCCCCTCTCTCTCTCCACTAGTGCCCATAAGGCCCATTACTTCTCCCGGGGGGGGGGGGTTCCGGTAACCCTCCCGCACTCCGGTTTTCTTCGAAATCACCCAGAACACTTCTGGTGTCCGAATATAGCCGTCCAATATATCAATCTTTATGTCTCGATCATTTCGAGACTCCTCATCATGTCCGTGATCACATCCGGGACTCCAAACAAACTTCGGTACATCAAAATATATAAACTCATGATAAAACTGTCATCGTAACGTTAAGCGTGCGGACCCTACGGGTTCGAGAACAATGTAGACATGACCGAGACATGTCTCCGGTCAATAACCAATAGCGGAACCTGGATGCTCATATTGGCTCCCACATATTCTACGAAGATCTTTATCGGTCAAACCGCATAACAACATACGTTGTTCCCTTTGTCATTGATATGTTACTTGCCCGAGATTCGATCGTCGGTATCTCAATACCTAGTTCAATCTCGTTACCGGCAAGTCTCTTTACTCGTTCCGTAATACATCATCTCGCAACTAACTCATTAGTTGCAATGCTTTCAAGGCTTTAGGTGATGTGTATTACCGAGAGGGCCCAGAGATACCTCTCCGACAATCGGAGTGACAAATCCTAATCTCGAAATACGCCAACCCAACAAGTACCTTTGGAGACACCTGTAGAGCACCTTTATAATCACCCAGTTACGTTGTGATGTTTGGTAGCGCACAAAGTGTTCCTCCGGTAAACGGGAGTTGCATAATCTCATAGTCATAGGAACATGTATAAGTCATGAAGAAAGCAATAGCAACAAACTAAACGATCAAGTGCTATGATAACAGAATGGGTCAAGTCAATCACATCATTCTCATAATGATGTGATCCCGTTAATCAAATGACAATTCATGTCTATGGTTAGGAAACATAACCATCTTTGATCAACGAGCTAGTCAAGTAGAGGCATACTAGTGACATACTGTTTGTCTGTGTATTCGCACATGTATTATGTTTCCGGTTAATACAATTCTAGGATGAATAATAAACATTTATCATGATATAAGGAAATAAATAATAACTTTATTATTGCCTCTAGGGCATATTTCCTTCAGTCTCCCACTTGCACTAGAGTCAATAATCTAGTTCACATCGCCATGTGATTTAATACCAATAGTTCACATCACGATGTGATTAACACCCATAGTTCACATCGACATGTGACCAACACCCAAAGGGTTTACTAGAGTCAATAATCTAGTTCACATCGCTATGTGATTAACACACAAAGAGTACTAAGGTGTGATCATGTTTTGCTTGTGAGAGAATTTTAGTCAACGGGTCTGCCACATTCAGATCCGTAAGTATTTTGCAAATTTCTATTTCAACAATGCTTTGCATGGAGCTACTGTAGCTAATTGCTCCCACTTTCAATATGTATCCAGATTGAGATTTTGAGTCATCTGGATCAGTGTCAAAATTTGCTTCAACGTAACCCTCTACGACGAACCTTTTGTCACCTCCATAATCGAGAAACATATCCTTATTCCACTAAGGATAATTTTGACCAATGTCCAGTGATCTACTCCTAGATCACTATTGTACTCCCTTTCCAAACTCAGGGCAGGGTATTAGGTCTGGTACACAGCATGGCATACTTTATAGAACCTATGGCTAAGGCATAGGGAATGACTTTCATTCTCTCTCTATCTTCTGCCGTGGTCGGGTTTTGAGTCTTACTCAACTTCACACCTTGTAACACAAGCAAGAACTCCTTCTTGACTATTCCATTTTGAACTACTTCAAAATTTTGTCAAGGTATGTACTCATTGAAAAAACTTATCAAGTGTATTGATCTATCACTATAGATCTTGATGATCAATATGTAAGCAGCTTCACCGAGGTCTTTCTTTGAAAAACTCCTTTCAAACATTCCTTTATGCTTTGCAGAATAATTCTACATTATCTCCGATCAACAATATGTCTTTCACATATACTTATCAGAAATGCTGTAGTGCTCCCACTCACTTTCTTGTAAATACAGGCTTCACCGCAAGTCTGTATAAAACTATATGCTTTGATCAACTTATCAAAGCATATATTCCAACTCCGAGATGCTTGCACCAGTCCATAGATGGATCGCTGGAGCTTGCATATTTTGTTAGTACCTTTAGGATTGAAAAAACCTTCTGGTTGCATCATATACAACTCTTCTTTAATAAATCCATTAAGGAATGCAGTTTTGTTTATCCATTTGCCAGATTTCATAAAATGCGGCAATTGCTAACATGATTCGGACAGACTTAAGCATAGATACGAGTGAGAAACTCTCATTGCAGTCAACACCTTGAACTTGTCGAAAACCTTTTTGCGACAATTCTAGCTTTGTAGATACTAACACTACTATCAGCGCCCGTCTTCCTCTTGAAGATCCATTTAATCTCAATGGCTCGCCGATCATTGGGCAAGTCAATCAAAGTCCATACTTTGTTCTCATACATGGATCTCATCTTAGATTTCATGGCCTCAAGCCATTTCGCAGAATCTGGGCTCATCATCGCTTCCTCATAGTTCGTAGGCTCGTCATGGTCAAGTAACATGACCTCCAGAACAGGATTACCGTACCACTCTGGTGCGGATCTCACTCTGGTTTACCTACGAGGTTCGGTAGTAACTTGATCTGAAGTTACATGATCATCATCATTAGCTTCCTCACTAATCGGTGTAGTAGTCACAGGAACATATTTCTGTGATGAACTACTTTCCAATAAGGGAGCAGGTATAATTACCTCATCAAGTTCTACTTTCCTCCCACTCACTTCTTTCGAGAGAAACTCCTTTTCTAGAAAGGATCCATTCAAAGCAACGAATATATTGCCTTCGGATCTGTGATAGAAGGTGTACCCAACATTTTCTTTTGGGTATCCTATGAAGACGCACTTCTCCGATTTGGGTTAGAGCTTATCAGGTTGAAACTTTTTCACATAAGCATTGCAACCTCAAACTTTAAGAAACGACAACCTAGGTTTCTTGCCAAACCATAGTTCATACGGTGTCGTCTCAACGGATTTAGATGGTGCCCTATTTAACGTGAATGCAGCTGTCTCTAATGCATAACCCCAAAATGATAGTGGTAGATCGGTAAGAGACATCATAGATCGTACCATATCTAGTAAAGTACGATTACGACGTTCGGACACACCATTACGCTGTGGTGTTCCGGGTGGCGTGAGTTGCGAAACTATTCCGCATTGTTTCAAATGTATACCAAAATCGTAACTCAAATATTCTCCTCCACGATCAGATCGTAGGAATTTTATTTTCTTGTTACGATGATTTTCAACTTCACTCTGAAATTCTTTGAACTTTTCAAATGTTTCAGACTTATGTTTCATTAAGTAGATATACCCATATCTGCTTAAGTCATCTGTGAAGGTGAGAAAATAACGATATCCGCCACGAGCCTCAACATTCATCGGACCACATACATCTGTATGTATGATTTTCAACAAATCTGTTGCTCTCTCCATAGTACCAGAGAACGGTGTTTTGATCATCTTACCCATAAGGCACGGTTCGCAAGTACCAAGTGATTCATAATCAAGTGGTTCCAAAAGTCCATCAGTATGGAGTTTCTTCATGCGCTTTACACCGATATGACCTAAACGGCAGTGCCACAAATAAGTTGTACTATCATTATCAACTCTGCATCTTTTGGCTTCAACATTATGAATATGTGTGTCACTACTATCGAGATTTAATAAGAATAGACCACTCTTCAAGGGTGCATGACCATAAAAGATATTACTCATATAAATAGAACAACCATTATTCTCTGATTTATATGAATAACCGTCTCGCATCAAACAAGATCTAGATATAATGTTCATGCTCAACGCTGGCACCAAATAACAATTATTTAGGTCTAATACTAATCCCGAAGGTAGATGTAGAGGTAGCGTGCCGACCGCGATCACATCGACTTTGGAACCATTTCCCACGCGCATCGTCACCTCGTCCTTAGCCAATCTTCGCTTAATTCGTAGTCCCTGTTTCAAGTTGCAAATATTAACAACAGAACCAGTATCAAATACCCAGGTGCTACTGCGAGCATTAGTAAGGTACACATCAATACCATGTATATCATATATACCTTTGTTCACCTTGCCATCCTTCTTATCCGCCAAATACTTGGGGCAGTTCCGCTTCCAGTGACCAGTCCCTTTGCAGTAGAAGCACTTAGTCTCAGGCTTAGGACCACACTTGGGCTTCTTCACTTGAGCAGCAACTTGCTTGCCGTTCTTCTTGAAGTTCCCCTTCTTCCCTTTGCCCTTTTCTTGAAACTAGTGGTCTTGTCTACCATCAACACTTGATATTTTTCATGATTTCTACCTTCGTTGATTTCAGCATTACGAAGAGCTTGGGAATCTTTTCCGTTATCCCTTGCAGATCATAGTTCATCACGAAGTTCTACTAACTTGGTGATGGTGACTAGAGAATTCTGTCAATCACTATTTTATCTCGAAGATTAACTCCCACTTGATTCAAGCGATTGTAGTACCCAGAAAATCTGAGCACATGTTCACTGCTTGAGCGATTCTCCTCCATCTTTTAGCTATAGAATTTGTTGGAGACTTCATATCTCTCAACTCGGGTATTTGCTTGAAATATTAACTTCAACTCCCGGAACATCTCATATGGTCCATGACGGTCAAAACGTCTTTGAAGTCCTGATTCTTAAGCCGTTAAGCATGGTGCACTAAACTATCAAGTAGTCATCATATTGAGCTAGCCAAATGTTCATAACGTCTGCATTTGCTCCTGCATTAGGTCTGTCACCTAGCGGTGCATCAAGGACATAATTCTTCTGTGCAGCATTGAGGATAAGCCTCAGATAACGGATCCAATCCGCATCTTTGCTACTAACATCTTTCAACTTAGTTTTCTCTAGGAACATATCAAAATAAAACAGGGGAGCTAAACGCGAGCTATTGATCTACAACATAGATATGCTAATACTACCAGGACTAAGTTCATGATAAATTAAAGTTCAGTTAATCATATTACTTAAGAACTCCCACTTAGATAGACATCCCTCTAATCCTCTAAGTGATCACGTGATCCAAATCAACTAAACCATGCCCGATCATCGCGTGAGATGGAGTAGTTTCAATGGTGAACATCACTATGTTGATCATATCTACTATATGATTCACGCTCGACCTTTCGGTCTCCGTGTTCCGAGGCCATATCTGTTATATGCTAGGCTCGTCAAGTTTAACCTGAGTATTCCGCGTGTGCAACTGTTTTGCACCCGTTGTATTTGAACCTAGAGCCTATCACACCCGATCATCATGTGGTGCCTCAGCACGAAGAACTTTCGCAACGGTGCATACTCAGGGAGAACACTTGTACCTTGATAATTAGTGAGAGATCATCTTATAAAGCTACCGTCGAACTAAGCAAAATAAGATGTATAAAAGAAAACATCACATGCAATCAAAATATGTGACATGATATGGCCATCATCATCTTGTGCCTTTGATCTCCATCTCCAAAGCATCGTCATGATCTCCATCGTCACCGGCATGCCACCATGATCTCCATCATCTTGAGCTATATCAATGTGTCGTCACATGGTTGTCTCACCAATAATTGCTCTTGCAACTATTGCTATCGCATAGCGATAAAGTAAAGCAATTATTTGGCGCTTGCATCTTATGCAATAGAGAGATAACCATAAGGCTTTTTCCTGTTGCCGATAACTTCAAAAAAACATGATCATCTCATACAACAACTTATATCTCATCACGTCTTGACCATATCACATCCCAACATGCCCTGCAAAAACAAGTTAGACGTCCTCTACTTTGTTGTTGCAAGTTTTACGTGGCTGCTACGGGCTTAAGCAAGAACCAATCTTACCTACGCATCAAAACCACAACGATAGTTTGTCAAGTTGGTGCTGTTTTAACCTTCGCAAGGACCGGGCGTAGCCACACTCGGTTCAACTAAAGTTGGAGAAACTGACACCCGCCAGCCACCTGTGTGCAAAGCACGTCGGTAGAACCAGTCTCGCGTAAGCGTACGCGTAATGTCAGTCCGGGCCGGTTCATCCAACAATACCGCCGAACCAAAGTATGACATGCTGGTAAGCAGTATGACTTATATCGCCCACAACTCACTTGTGTTCTACTCGTGCATATAACATCAACACATAAAACCTAGCTCGGATGCCACTGTTGGGGAACGTAGTAATTTCAAAAAATTTCCTACGCACACGCAAGATCATGGTGATGCATAGCAACGAGAGGGGAGAGTGTTGTCTAGGTACCCTCGTAGACCAGAAGCGGAAGCGTTAGCACAACATGGTTGATGTAGTCGTACGTCTTCACGGCCCGACCGATCAAGCACCAAAACTACGACACCTCCGAGTTCTAGCACACGTTCAGCTCGATGACGATCCCCGGACTCCGATCCAGCAAAGTGTCGGGGAAGAGTTCCGTCAGCACGACGGCGTGGTGACGATCTTGATGTTCTACTGTCGCAGGGGTTCGCCTAAGCACCACTACAATATTACCGAGGACTATGGTGGAGGGGGCACCGCACACGGCTAAGAGAACGATCTTGAAGATCAACTTGTGTGTCTAGAGGTGCCCCCTGCCCCTGTATATAAAAGATCAAGGGGGGAGGCCGGCCAACCCTAGGGCGCGCCAAGGAGGAGGAGTCCTCCTCCTAGTAGGAGTAGGACTCCCCTCTTTCCTACTCCTACTAGGAGGGGGAAAGGAAGGGGGAGAGGGAGAAGGAAAGGGGGCACCGCCTCCCTCTCCTAGTCCAATTCGGACCAGAGGGGGAGGGGGCGCGCGGCCCACCCTGGCCGCCCCTCTCTCTCTCCACTAGGGCCCATAAGGCCCATTACTTCTCCTGGGGGGTTCCGGTAACCCTCCGGCACTCCGGTTTTCTCCGAAATCACCCGGAACACTTCCGGTGTCCGAATTGTTGGGGAACGTAGCAGAAATTTAAAATTTTCTACGCATCACCAAGATAAATCTATGGAGTAATCTAGCAACGAGGGGAAGGGGAGTGCATCTACATACCCTTGTAGATCGCTAAGCGGAAGCGTTCAAGTGAATGGGGTTGATGGAGTCGTACTCGTTGTGATCCAAATCACCGATGATCCTAGTGCTGAACAGACGACACCTCCACGTTCAACACACGTATAGCACGGTGACGTCTCCTAGACCTTGATCCAGCAAGGGGAGAAGGAGAGGCTGGGGAAGACTCCATTCAGCAGCAGCACGACGGCGTGGTGGTGGTGGAGGAGCGCGGGACTCCAGCAGGGCTTCGCCAAGCACTACGAGAGAGGAGGAGGGAGAGGGGTAGGGCTGCGCCAACAGGGGAGGAACTTCATCTGTTGGGCTGCCCCTTTGCCTCCACTATATATAGGGGGAGAGGGAGGGCTGCGCCCCCACCTAGGGTTTCCTCCCTAGGGGTGGCGGCAGCCCTAGATCCCAATTAGGGGGGCGGCCACAAGGGGGAGAGGGGGAGGCGCACCTGAGGTGGGCCTTAGGGCCCATCTGCCCTAGGGTTTGCCCCACTCCCCTCTTGGAGGCGCCTTGGGCCTTGGTGGGAGGCGCCCCAGCCCACCTAGGGGCTGGTCCCTTCCCACTATTGGCCCATGTTAATCTTTACCTCCGGACCATTCCGGAACTCCTTGTGACGTCTGGGATCTCATCCGGGACTCCGAACAACATTTAGTAACTGCGTACATACTTTCCCTATAACCCTAGCGTCATCGAACCTTAAGTGTGTAGACCCTACGGGCTCGGGAGTCATGCAGACATGGCCGAGACAACTCTCCGGTCAATAACCAACAGCGGGATCTGGATACCCATGTTGGCTCCCACATGCTCCACGATGATCTCATCGGATGAACCATGATGTCAAGGATTCAATCAATCCCGTATACAATTCCCTTTGTCTATCGATACGATACTTGCCCGAGATTCGATCGTCAGTATCCCGATACCTTGTTCAATCTCGTTACCGGCAAGTCTCTTTAATCGTTCCGTAACACATCATCCCGTGATCAACTCCTTGATCACATTGTGCACATTATGATGATGTCCTACCGAGTGGGCCCAGAGATACCTCTCCGTTTACACGAAGTGACAAATCCCAGTCTCGATTCGTGACAACCCAACAGACACTTTCGGAGATACCTGTAGTGTACCTTTATAGCCACCCAATTACGTTGTGACGTTTGGTACACCCAAAGCATTCCTACGGTATAGGGGAGTTGCACAATCTCATGGTCTAAGGAAATGATACTTGACATTAGAAAAGCTTTAGCATACGAACTACACGATCTTTGTGCTAGGCTTAGGATTTGGTCTTGTCCATCACATCATTCTCCTAATGATGTGATCCCGTTATCAATGACATCCAATGTCCATGGTCAGGAAACCGTAACCATCTATTGATCAACGAGCTAGTCAACTAGAGGCTTACTAGGGACATGGTGTTGTCTATGTATCCACACATGTATCTGAGTTTCCTATCAATACAATTCTAGCATGGATAATAAACGATTATCATGAACAATGAAATATATATACAATAATAACTAATTTATTATTGCCTCTAGGGCATATTTCCAATAGTCTCCCACTTGCACTAGAGTCAATAATCTAGTTCACATCCCCATGTGATTAACACTCACAGGTCACATCGTCATGTGACCAACATCCAAGAGTCTACTAGACTCAATGATCTAGTTCACATCACTATGTGATAAACACTCAAAGAGTTCTGGTTTTGATCATGTTATGCTTGTGAGAGAGGTTGGAGTCAACGGGTCTTGCCATATTCAGATCCCTATGTATTTCGCAAAACTTTATATCGTAGATGCTGCTGCCACGTTCCACTTGGAGCTATTCCAAATTGTTGCTCCATTATACGTATCCGGTATCTCTATTCAGAGCTATCCAAATAGGTGTTAAGCTTGCATCGACGTAACTCTTTACGTCAAACTCTTTATCACCTCCATAACCGAGAAACATTTCCTTATTCCTCTAAGGATAATTTTGACCGCTATCTGGTGATCTACTCCTAGATCACCTTTGTACCCTCTTGCCAGACATGTGGCAAGGCACACATCAGGTGTGGTACTTCAGCATGGCATACCGTATAGAGCCTATGACAAAAGCATAGGGGACGACCTTCGTCCTTCCTCTTTCTTCTGCCATGGTCAAGCTTTGAGTCTTACTCTACTTCACACCTTACAACTCAGGTAAGAACCCCTTCTTTGACTGATCTATTTTGAACTCCTTCAAAAACATGTCAAGGTGTGCGTTCTTTGAAAGTATCATCAGACGTCTTGATCTATTTCTATAGATCTTGATGCCCAATATGTAAGCAGCTTTATCCAGGTCTTCCTTTGAAAATCACTCTTCAAACGACCGTTTATGCTTTCCAGAAATTCTACATCATTTCAGATCAACAATATGTCATCCACATATACTTATCAGAAATGTTGTAGCGCTCCCACTCACTTTCTTGTAAATACAAGTTTCTAGCAAACATTGTATAAACCTAAAAGCTTTGATCACTCCATCAAAACATATATTCCGATTCCAAGATGCTTGCTCTAGTCCATAGAAGGATTGCTGGAGCCAGCATACCTTTTAGCATCCTTAGGATCGACAAAACCTTTTATTGTATCACATACAACTTTTCTTACGAAAACTGGTAAGAAAACTTGTTTTGACATCCATCTGTAAGATTTCATAATCGAAAAATACAGCTAATGCTATCATGATTCCGATGGACTTAAGCATCGCTACGGGTGAGAAATTCTCATCGTAGTCAACTCCTTGAACTTGTGAAAAGACTCTTTCCCACAAGTAGATCTTCATAGATGGTAACATTACCGCCCACGTCCGTCTTCTTTTTAAAGATCCATTTATCTCAATGGCTTGCCGATCATCGGGAAAGTCCACCAAAGTCCATACTTTGTTCTGATATATGGATCCTATCTTGGATTTCATGGCTTCTAACCATTTGTCGGAATACGGGCCCACCATCGCTTCTCCATAGATCGTAGGTTCATTGTTGTCTAACAACATGATATCTAAGACAGGATTACCGTACCACTTAGGAGTAGTACATATCCTTGTCGACCTACGAGGTTCGATAGCAACTTGATCCGAAGCTTCATGATCACTATCATTAACTTCCTATTCAACAGACGTAGGCGCCACAGAAAACATCTTTCTGTGTTGCATGACTCTCTGGTTGAAGTAAAGGTTCGACAACCTCATCAAGTTCTATCTTCCTCCAACTCAATTCTTTCGAGAGAAACTCCTTCTCGAGAAAGGACCCGTTCTTAGCGACAAACAATTTGCCCCCGGATCTGAGATAGAAGGTATACCCAACTGTCACCTTTGGGTATCCTATGAATATGTGTTTGTCCACTTTGGGTTCGAGCTTCTCCGGCTGAAGCCTCAAGCATCGCAGCCCCAAACATTAAGAAACGACAACTTTGGTTTCTTGCCAAACCAATGTTCATACGACGCCGTCTCAACGGACTTAGATGGTGTCCTATCTAAAGTGAATGCAGCTGTCTCTAACGCATAACCTCAAAATGAAAACGGTAGATTGATAAGAGACATCATAGATCGCACCATATCTCATAAGGTTCGATTACGACGTCCGGACACACCATAACCCAGTGGTGTTCCAGGTGGCTTCAACTGTGAAACAATTCCACAATGTCTTAAGTGTTTTCCAAACTCATAACTCAGATATTCTCATTGATCAGATCGTAGGAATTTGATCTTCTTGTTATGATGATTCTTAACTTCACTCTTAAATCGCTTGAACTTTTCAAACATTTCAGACTTGTGCTTCTTTAAGTAAATATACCTATATCTACTCAAATCGTCAGTGAAGATGAGAAAATAGCGATATCCACCGCACGCTTCAATTCTCATTGGATCACACGCATCAGCATGTATGATTTCCAACAAGTCACTTGCCCGTTTCATTGTACCTAAAAGCGGGGTCTTAGTCATCCTGCCCATGAGGCATGGCTCGCATGTGTCAAGCGATTCAAAATCAAGTGACTCCAAACATCCATCGACATGGAGTTTCTTCATGCATCTTACGCCAATATGACCTAAGCGGCAGTGCCACGAGAAAGTGGTACTATCATTATTAACTCTACATCTTTTGGCGTGAACATGTGTATTACCACGACTGAGATTCAATGAACCATTCACATAGGGTGCATGACCATGAAAGGTATCATTCATGTAAACAGAATAACCATTAGTCTCTAACTTAAATGAATGACCGTATTGCAATGAACATGATCTAATCATATTCATGCTCAACGTAGACACCTGATAACATTTATCTAGGTTCAATACTAATCCCGAAGGCAGATGGAGTGTGCGATGGTGATCTCATCAACTTTGGAAACACTTCCAACACACATCGTCACCTCGCCCTTAGCCAGTCTCCGTTTAGTCCATAGCTTTTGCTTCAAGTCACCAGTAATAGCAACTGAACCGGTATCCAATACCCAGGTGCTACCAGGAGTACTAGCGAGGTACACATTAATAACACATATATACTTTGTTGAAGTTGCCAGCCTTCTTATCTACCATGCATTTGGGGTAATTCCGCTACCAGTGACCGTTCCCCTTACAATAGAAGCACTTAGTCTCGGGTTTGGGTTCAACCTTGGGTTCCTTTACTGGAGCAGCAACTGGTTTGCCATCCATGAAGTTTCCCTTCTAGCCCTTGCCCTTCTTGAAACCAGTGGTCTTGTTAAACCATCAACACTTGATGCTCCTTCTTGATTTCTACCTTTTGCGGTCTTAAGCACCGCGAACAGCTCCGGGATCAATTCCATCCCTTGCATGTCATAGTTCATCACGAAGATCTAGTAGCTTAGTGATAGTGGCTAGAGAACTCTATCAATCACTATCTTATCTGGAAGTTTAACCCCCACTTGATTTAAGTGATTGCAGCACCCAGACATTCTGAGCACATGCTCACTAGCTGAGCTATTCTCCTCCATCTTGTTGGCAAAAGAACTTGTCAGAGGTCTCACACCTCTCAACACAGGCATGAGCCTGAAATCCAAATTTCAGATCTTGGAACATCTCATATGTTCTATGGCGTTCAAAACGTCATTCGAATCCTGATTCTAAGCCATAAAGTATGGTGCACTAAACTATCAAGTAGTCATCAGGATGTGTCTGTCAGGTGTTCACAACATCCACAGACGACGTTGTAGGGGTTTGCACATCGAGCGGTGCATCAAAGATGTAAGCCTTCTATGTAGCAGTGAGGACACTCCTCGGACTACGGACCTAGTCCGTATCATTGCTTACAATATCTTTCAACTTAATCTTTCTCCAGGAATGTATTGAAACAGGGATCTACAACGTGAGCTGTTTATCTACAACATATTTGCAAAGACAATTTAGACTATGTTCATGATAATTGAGTTCATTTAATGAACTCCCACTCAGATAGACATCCCTCTAGTCATCTAAGTGAAACATGATCCAAGTCAACTAGGCCGTGTCTGATCATCACGTGAGACGGACTAGTCAACATCGGTGAACATCTTCATGTTGATCGTATCTTCTATACGACTCATGCTCGACCTTTCGGTGTTCCGTGTTCCGAGGCCATGTCTATACATGCTAGGCTCGTCAAGTCAACCTAAGTGTATTGCGTGTGTAAATCTGGCTTACACCCGTTGTATTCAAACGTTAGAATCTATCACACCCGATCATCACGTGGTGCTTCGAAACGATGAACCTTCGCAACGGTGCACAGTTAGGGGGAACACTTTTCTTGAAATTTTAGTGAGGGATCATCTTATTTAAGCTACCGTCGTTCTAAGCAAATAAGATGTAAAACATGATAAACATCACATGCAATCAAATAGTGACATGATATGACCAATATCATTTTGCTCCTTTTGATCTCCATCTTCGGGGCTCCATGATCATCGTTGTCACCGGCATGACACCATGATCTCCATCATCATGATCTCCATCATCGTGTCTTCTTGAAGTTGTCTCGTCATCTATTACTTCTACTACTATGGCTAACGCTTTAGCAATAAAGTAAAGTAATTACATGACGTTTATGTTGACACGCAGGTCATAAATAAATTAAGACAACTCCTATGGCTCCTGCCGGTTGTCATACTCATCGACATGCGAGTCGGCGGATGAGCAGCGGCAGCGGCAACAGTGGAGCGGGGCGCGGTCGTGCCGCGACAGTGGAGGGCGGAGCCGACACGGCCACGGCGCGATGGGGCAGAGGCTCGCGACACAGCTAGGTGGCGCAGGCGAGGCAGCGGGATCCAGGGAAGGCGAGGCGCAGCGATGCGGGGAAAACGGGGCGGTGGCACGGCGAGCGAGCGGCGCAGGCATGGCGCGTCGGCGCGGGGTAACGGGCGCGGCCAGACGGAGCGGCGCACGGCCAGGGCACGACCCGACCGCGGTGAGCACGCACGAGGGGGTTGCGGGTGAGCGTGGCGACCTCATTGACGAGCAGGGGAAAGGGGAGGACGAACGGGTCCTCACCGGTGTTGGTGAGCAGGGGGCGTCGAGGTGCGTGGAGGCCGTTCGGGGAGGAGGACGGGGACGACAGGGCGACGACGGAGACGAGGTCGTCGACGGAGAGGACGGCGGCATCATGGTCGAGGCGGCAAGGTGCCTTGGGCGGGGTCACACGGGGCGAGGTGGCGGCAGTGAACGCCGGCGGAGGCTCCGGGGGAGGGCGACCGCGTCAGGGGCGGGGCATGGCTGGGAGAGAGACGAGAGAGAGTGGGGAGGGGAGGTCATGCGTGGGGTTCTCCCCTGGCGGCACTGGAGGGAGAGGGTGGGGATGGAGCGACAGGGGGGAGTGGGGCGCACTGGGGTTAGGGTTCGGTCGGGGTGGGGGGCTAAGGGGAGGCCGGCTGGGCTGGCCTGGCGGCCCATAGGCCAGCCGGGCCATGGTCCAGCGAGGGGGAGCGGGTGTCTTCTATTTCCTTTTTTTTGTTCTTTGTTAGTTTATTTTTGTTTTCTTTTTTTTATTTGTAGTTTCTTTTATTTTTAGTTTTATAAAAAATTACGACTAGTGCTAAATTTGTATTTATCAACAAGCTACTGTGAGGTTAATTCTTAACACATAATAAAATAGTTTTAGCATTTTATAAATTCAATAGGTATCTGTTTAGTTGTTTTCACTACTGTTTTAATTGTTTTAGAGCCTTTAAACATTTTACTAAAGTTTGGTTTCTCCACCATAATTACTTACGATCTATTTGACACAACCCGAACATTTTAGTTTTGATATTTGAAAAATTTACTGTTTGCCTATATTTTAAATTTTAATTTGAATCATTTCTTTGAACTAGCTCGAGTTTATCAACAGTAACCGAGGTGACATGGCACCATTAGCAGAGGTTTACTGTAGCTTAATTATCCGGGCGTCACAATTCTCCTCCACTACAAGAAATCTCGTCCCGAGATTTAGGAGGGGAGTAAGGGGGGAGGGATTGGTTACGAAATTTTAATGGGTCTTCTCGGTGTTGGATGCTCTTCTCGAAGAGGTCAATCCATTACATTGAGGTCTTCATTTCGCTGTTTCAGGTCATCATGGTGAAGTCGTCCTTTTCTTCGGGAACTCCAACGTACTTACGAAATAGGTAAGGGGCAGCTTGGCTACGACAGAATGCTTATGAGGGAAACAATCTGGGGTTAACCCATGAATGAGCATAAGACTACCTCTCGAGTTGAACGTATAAAATACATCGAGAGTAAGGTACGAAGGTACAATAAGAGGTTCCAAACGGATAGATAGCTGCTCGAAGTCCGAACCAGAGTGAGAAAGGGGTTCAGAGCAGCGAGAGTAAGTATTGCGTCTGATACCAGAATAGAGCACTAGGAAGGTGGCCCGTGAATTAAATACGAAGCTAAGTATGGGGAACAACCATTAGTAACAGGGTTGTACAGGAGAGTCAGGTTTCGATCCTTTGGAACTGGGGGTTATGGGCCCACCTTGTGGTTAAAAGTAGTAAGGGCGTTGACATCTTGCACGGTCATGATAGCAAGTCAAGTCAGAGGGTAGCCTATCAGTTATGTCGGCAACAATGTCGGTACCAAGGGCGAGGGACGAAGAGAACCATTTTCCTGCTCGTTGAACGAGGCGGACCAATAGGCAAAGTTCTCATCCATCGGTGGTTACCAGAATGCTATCGACAAATGTACCAGGGTCTTACCGACACGGTTGTACACCAAGGTGTTTACATAAGCAGAAAAATATTACTGCTTAGATCATATGGATCACAAGGAAGGCTAAACAAATCAATGGAAAGGAAAATGTGATCATCAGATCAATCAGATTAATGGTAAGGAAAATGTGTTTGACACATAAACCAAGGGTACTTCCTTCCCAACGACAAGCAGAGCAAGATATCCATGACAGGATATAAAGTAGAAAATCATTTAGGTAAGGGGAGAGAATTTTCATGACATTACCCATGCAACGGTGTTTGGATAATTGAGCAGGTAACATTTAGCATTATGCTTCAAATGTTTTTATCGAAAATCGAAGTACCACAGGCATGCTTCGAGATAGCATCGACATGGTCTTCAAGCAGAGATCGGACTTTGGATATGCAAAGGATCCATCAGGAACAACTTATAGAATAAGTCTTACAATTTCCTCGTGGAAGAATGGCTAACCTTGCTGAAAAGGAATTTATAACAATAGGGCCTCCGGTCAGGTGGGCTAGGCATGACATCACCTTACCGGGTCATATAAGGACCAATGATATGTCTCTTGAAAAATGTCCCAACCATCATATCTGACCAAGATTTAGATCTGATTGGTGTCAGGATACCTCAGACTCAGGATGCCTGAGAAGAAAAGGTGCAACACAATTGACGAGACGACATTGTAAGATTCTCGGGAAATGTACTATGGTAGCGAGTTCCGAAACAAAAGTTCATCATTGAAACCAAGGAGAGGATGAAGAGATGGCTGATGAACTCAGTGACAATTCATTGAGATTTTCAAAAGATGGATTTCCACACTTATGTGAACAAGGAGATAACATTTGTCGGATCAAATGATATAAGGATGTATGCTCGAGGAAAACATACACAAATAGCATTGGCTGAAAAGTGCACCCAAAATATGGCCTTAGGTAGCATGACCAATGTTAGAAAGGTGATTCAACAACCAATAGTCTAAGAATGAATTATCGACCATTAACTTGAAAGCAATAGGGTTGCTAGAAACACGAACAAGTTTGTGTTGAACGGAAGGCAATAAAGTGGTCAAGATAACACAAATCAGCGGGGGCAAGGATAGTATTTCTCATCATGAACTCAATTGATATCCTGGAAGAGCTCATAAGGTCGATGATGATCACGACACATTTGTCGACAGATTTCATGAAGATGTAATCAATCAGCGATGACATCAGGTCAAAGGAATGATGAAGCGGAAGGTTATTGGAACCATGGGTAGGACACAAACTTGAAATCAAGCTTGTTGTTCAAGGCGAATGGAATGACGAGGGAGATCAGCGTAACCTTAGCTCATCATCAAAAGTTGTGCTCCGGGGTTAAGGACCAGGTAGCACAGTTAAAATTGGCACGTTAATGATATAGCCGAGCAGGCTAGGATTTACGTGATCGAGTTCAAACTCGGACTTAAAGAAGATTATCAAGAGTTGTTGAACCGTAGGGCAGACTCGGTTCAGTTATCGGTGTCTTTGAGTGTTTAATAACTCAGAGCCCATGAAAACTGTAATCAGTGAGAATGTAGTACTTGATGAAGAACTCATAAGAAGTTATGCAGTTCCGTGATAATCGCAAGATACCAGAGGGGGTAATACTCGACAATAGATCAAAGTAGAGGTTGGACTGGGGTATTGCTCTACAGAAGACAAGCGCTTAAACTTGCCCGAGAAATGAGATCAAAGAAGAACATATGGTCGGAACCACGATTGCAAGGATCAATTCACAGATACCAAATGATATTATATAAAGGAAATAGTTACAAGAAGCTTCCATGATAGGATCTACATCGCGTCCATGGGCATGAACACAAAGTTCAAGGTCGACTCCCACTTCTCCAATGCATAACCTTTCATTCACTTCTCGCGTTCGATGAAGTTGCAGTGTTGAAATTTTATCTGGCGAAGCACCAGAAGAGTATGACTCGTGAAAACTTCCGGGTTCACACGGTTTAGAGAAGGCATATGTTCAACCCATAGGGGCTTCTTAGAAACATATACCACAAGTTTCAAGAGTAACTAACACAAGTCCGAAAACAGAGCATGGTTGACAAAGCAGAGGATACAATTTACCAAAGGCATTATGTACCCGTGGAAAGGCTCACAAGGTTATTGAATATGAAGGACGAATTCAGATGAAATCCAACAATGGATCGGGCAATCCATAACGGAGCTGATGTGAGTATCGGTACTCAATCAGATGAAGAAAGAATGCACGGTTATCATTTTATAGAACATCTTAATAATTCGAGGCTTAGATACCAAAGGAATTATGATGTCCAAAACAAGGGATCAGAAGCAGACGCTCTGATCAAGAATGGATCAATTGATTATACCAGAGGCACAATCGACGACAGATAATTTGGTCGAGAACCAGCTCATGTTCAAAATGATGTCTGAGCCGAAAAGATAATCCTAGGACTCGACTGATGATTGTGAACATTCGCACTCATATTGAATCAACAGACTCAAAATGATAATGACAAGGGATGCCATTAAGATTACGAGACTTATGGGATTAACCATAATGCAAGCAAGCAAGAATTTCAGGAGCAATAGGTTGCTGAGGATCTTCGGAAGACCGAATGGTATTTCGAAGAATTTTGTGAACTGCATGAATATCTGGGGATGAGCGGATACTCGATAAATGCGAGTAATTATCTGTAGTGGTATGCATGTGGCAAAGAACTGCAAGGCAGTAGGCACAAAGTATTCTCGGGGTATCTTATTATAACAAGATCGACTGGGAATAAAAGTAAGGACGACTGGTGTATCTATTTATCCATAGGGATAATTCGGTGGTAGGGAATTGCAAAGGCGGCGGGCACAAAGTCTCAAGAGAACATTGGAGAGTATCTTCGGAATCTTCTGGTGCAGCATGCGATCATCTGTGATAAGGGGCTCTTCGAAAGAAAGTAGTTACGAGAACCTAGAGTCAGGTTTAGTAAAAATTGTTTAACCCGAATAGAAGAGATGTCAGAGTGTCCCAGAGTAAGGATCGAGGAGTAAAAGATCCTAACACCACCCAATGGCGACGTGGGCCCGTAAGGCACACAGCCATGTTAGTAAAAGTTTTTGTAATGTCTAGACTCAACTTCGGCCAAGGAGTGTGGAAGGGGAATTCCTACAGGCAGTCGGCTCTGATACCATCTTGTGACGCCCCCGATTTAATCGTACACTAATCATACATGCAAACGTGTATGATCAAGATCAGGGACTCACGGGAAGATATCACAACACAACTCTATAAATAAAATAAGTCATACAAGCATCATATTACAAGCCAGGGGCCTCGAGGGCTCGAATACAAGAGCTCGATCATAGACGAGTCAGCGGAAGCAACAATATCTGAGTACAGACATAAGTTAAACAAGTTTGCCTTAAGAAGGCTAGCACAAACTGGGATACAGATCGAAAGAGGCGCAGGCCTCCTGCCTGGGATCCTCCTAACTACTCCTGGTCGTCGTCAGCGGGCAGCACGTAGTAGTAGGCACCTCCGGTGTAGTAGGAGTCGTCGCCGAAGGTGGCGTCTAGCTCCTGGGCTCCAACCTCTGGTTGCGACAACCAGGTAGAAGGGATAGGGGGAAAAGAGGGAGAAAGCAACCGTGAGTACTCATCCAAAGTACTCGCAAGCAAGGAGCTATACTACATATGTATGCATTGGTATCAAATGGAATAAGGGCATCATATGTGGACTGAACTACAGAAAGCCGGAATAAAGGGGGATAGCTAGTCCTTTCGAAGACTACGCTTCTGGCAGCCTCCGTATTGCAGCATGTAGAAGAGATTAGACTGAAGTCCTCCAAGTAGCATCGCATAGCATAATCCTAACTGATGATCCTCCCCTCGTCGCCCTGTGAGAGAGCGATCACCGGTTGTATCTGGCACTTGGAAGGGTGTGTTTTATTAAGTATCCGGTTCTAGTTGTCATAAGGTCAAGGTACAACTCCAAGTTGTCCTGTTACCGAAGATCACGACTATTCGAATAGATTAACTTCCCTGCAGGGGTGCACCACATACCCCAACACGCTCGATCCCATTTGGCCGGACACACTTTCCTGGGTCATGCCCGGCCTCGGAAGATCAACACGTCGCAGCCCCACCTAGGCACAACAGAGAGGTCAGCACGCCGGTCTAAACCTAAGCGCACAGGGGTCTGGGCCCATCGCCCTTAGCACACCTGCACGTTGCGAACGCGGCCGAAAGCAGACCTAGCCTAGTGGCCTTCCAGTCCAATCCGGCGCGCGCCACTCAGTCGCTGACGTCACGAAGGCTTCGGCTGATACCACGACGCCGGGATACCCATAACTACTCCCGCGTAGATGGTTAGTGCGTATAGACCAAATGGCCAGACTTAGATCAAATACCCAGATCTCGTTAAGCGTGTTAAGTTCCGCGAACGCCGACCAGGGCCAGGCCCACCTCTCTCCTAGGTGGTCGGAACCTGCCCTGCCGCTCCGCCTCAAAACTCCACTCGCGGGTGCTCCTCAAGCCGACCCGTCTTTAGTCACCACATGTATCATGTATAAAGTATATAGTATATACCCGTGATCAACTCCCGAGTGATCACGGCCCGATAGTATAGCATGGCAGACGGACAAGGATGTAGGGCCACTGATGATAAACTAGCATCCTATACTAAGCAAAGGATGTAGGGCCACTGATGATAAACTAGCATCCTATACTAAGCAATAGGATTGCAGGTAAAGGTAACAACAGTAGTAGCAAGGACAGGCTATGCATCAGTATAGGATTAACGGGAAGCAGTAACATGCTACGCTACTCTAATGCAAGCAGTATAGAGAAGAGTAGGCGATATCTGGTGATCAAAGGGGGGCTTGCCTGGTTGCTCTGGCAAGAGAGAGGGGTCGTCAACTCCGTAGTCGTACTGGGTAGCAGCGGCGTCGGTCTCGGTGTCTAGCGGAAGAAGAGGGGGGAAGAAACAATAAATATAATGCAAACAGATGCATAACGATGCATGACAAGACAAGTAGCGGTGCTAGGGGTGCCCTATCGCGGTATGAGGAGATACCGGTGAAGGGGGGAAACATCCGGGAAAGTATCCCCGGTGTTTCGCGTTTTCGGATAGATGAACCGGAGGGGGGAAGTTGCGTGTTTGCTATGCTAGGGATGCGTGGCGGACGAACGGGCTGCGTATCCGAATTCGTCTCGTCGTTCTGAGCAACTTTCATGTACAAAGTTTTTCCATCCGAGCTACGGTTTATTTTATATTAATTTTAAAAGATTTAAATCATTTTTAGGATTTATTTATTTAATTTAATCAACATTATCCAGAATAGTGTCTGCTGACGTCATCATGACGTCAGCATGACGTCAGTAGTTGACTTGGTCAACCTGACAGGTGGGTCCCGTTCGTCATACTCTGTTTTAATTAACTAACAGTTAATTAGGTTAATTAGTGATTAGGTTAATCTAATTATAATTAATTAACTTAATTAATTCCTTAATTAATTAATTAATTAATTATTTTTATTATTATATATTTTTTATTCTTTTCTTCTTCTTTTTTTTAATTAAAACGTTCTGGTGCGGGGCCCCCTTGTCATAGGCCCCTGGGGGCCTAACGGGCGCGGGCGACGGGCGCTAGGCGCCAGCCCGATACGGTGCTGGGCCGTGGGTGTGCACCCGACTGGGCGCCGCGGGGCGGTTGGCGGGCACGGGCACCGGCGCGCCGGCGAGTGTGTCCGGCGGCGAGTCGGCGGATGAGCAGCGGCAGCGGCAACAGTGGAGCGGGGCGCGGTCGTGCCGCGACAGTGGAGGGCGGAGCCGACACGGCCACGGCGCGATGGGGCAGAGGCTCGCGACACAGCTAGGTGGCGCAGGCGAGGCAGCGTGATCCAGGGGAGGCGAGGCGCAGCGATGCAGGGAAAACGGGGCGGTGGCACGGCGAGCGAGCGGCGCAGGCATGGCGCGTCGGCGCGGGGTAACGGGCGCGGCCAGACGGAGCGGCGCACGGCCAGGGCATGGCCCGACCGCGGTGAGCACGCACGAGGGGGTTGCGGGTGAGCGTGGCGACCTCATTGACGAGCAGGGGAAAGGGGAGGACGAACGGGTCCTCACCGGCGTTGGTGAGCAGGGGGCGTCGAGGTGCGTGGAGGCCGTTCGGGGAGGAGGATGGGGACGACAGGGCGACGACGGAGACAAGGTCGTCGACGGAGAGGACGGCGGCATCATGGTCGAGGCGGCAAGGTGCCTTGGGCGGGGTCACACGGGGCGAGGTGGCGGCAGTGAACGCCGGCGGAGGCTCCGGGGGAGGGCGACCGCGTCAGGGGCGGGGCATGGCTGGGAGAGAGACGAGAGAGAGTGGGGAGGGGAGGTCGTGCGTGGGGTTCTCCCCTGGCGGCGCTGGAGGGAGAGGGTGGGGATGGAGCGACAGGGGGGAGTGGGGCGCACTGGGGTTAGGGTTCGGTCGGGGTGGGGGGCTAAGGGGAGGCCGGCTGGGCCGGCCTGGCGGCCCATAGGCCAGCCGGGCCATGGTCCAGCGAGAGGGAGGGGGTGTCTTCTATTTCCTTTTTTTTTGTTCTTTGTTAGTTTATTTTTGTTTTCTTTTTTTTATTTGTAGTTTCTTTTATTTTTAGTTTTATAAAAATTACGACTAGTGCCTAATTTGTATTTATCAAAAAGCTACTGTGAGGTTAATTCTTAACACATAATAAAATAGTTTTAGCATTTTATAAATTCAATAGGTATTTGTTTAGTTGTTTTCACTACTGTTTTAATTGTTTTAGAGCCTTTAAACATTTTACTAAAGTTTGGTTTCTCCACCATAATTACTTACGATCTATTTGACACAACCCGAACATTTTAGTTTTGATATTTGAAAAATTTACTGTTTGCCTATATTTTAAATTTTAATTTGAATCATTTCTTTGAACTAGCTCGAGTTTATCAACAGTAACCGAGGTGACATGGCACCATTAGCAGAGGTTTACTGTAGCTTAATTATCCGGGCGTCACAAGGGCGCGCCTGGGGGGAGGGGGTAGGCGCGCCCCCTACCTCGTGCCTTCATCGTTGATTGCTTGACGTAGGGGTCCAAGTCCTCTGGATCATGTTCATTCCGAAAATCACGTTCCCGAAGGTTTCATTCCGTTTGGACTCCGTTTGATATTCTTTTTCTGTGAAACCCTAAAATAGGCAAAAAAAACAGCAAGTCTGGGCTGGGCCTCCGGTTAATAGGTTAGTCCCAAAAATAATATAAAAGTGTATAATAAAGCCCAATAATTTCCAAAACAGAATATAATATAGCATGGAACAATCAACAATTATAGATACGTTGGAGACGTATCAGACACGAGGTACGAGGGCGCGCCCCCCACCCTCGTGGGCCCCTCGCAGCTCCTCCGACCTACTTCTTTCGCCTATATATACTCCAATGTCACCTCAAGTATCCGTGGGTATGCTTATACGATATGCATCACACAATCTCAGATTCATCTATTCAACCAACACATAGAACCTCAAAGAGTGCCCCAAAGTTTCTACCGGAGAGTCAAGACGAAAACGTGTGCCAACCCCTATGCATAGATTCCCAAGGTCACGGAACCCGCAAGTTGATCACCAAAACATACATCAAGTGGATCAATAGAATACCCCATTGTCACCACGGGTATCCCACGCAAGACATACATCAAGTGTTCTCAAATCCTTAAAGACTCAATCCGATAAGATAACTTCAAAGGGAAAACTCGATCCATTACAAGAGAGTAGAGGGGGGAGAAACATCATAAGATCCAACTATAATAGCAAAGCTCGCGATACATCAAGATCGTACCACCTCAAGAACACGACAGAGAGAGAGATGAAACACATAGCTACTGGTACATACCCTCAGCCCCGAGGGAGAACTACTCCCTCCTCGTCATGGAGAGCACCAGGATGATGAAGATGGCCACCGGAGAAGGATTCCCCCCTCCGGCAGGGTGCCGGAACGGGTCTAGATTGGCTTTCGGTGGCTACGGAGGCTTCTGGCGGCGGAACTCCTGATCTATTGTGCTCCTCGATAGTTTTAGGGTATATGGATATATATAGGTGGAAGAAATACATCAGGGGAGCCACGAGGGGCCCACGAGGGTGGAGGGCGCGCCCAGGGGTGGGCGCGCCCCCTGCCTCGTGGCTTCCTCGTTGATCCCCTGACGTGCACTCCAAGTCTCCTATATTGCTTTCTTTCCAAAAATAACTTTTCCGAAGGTTTCATTCCGTTTGGACTCCGTTTGATATTCCTTTCCTTCGAAACCCTAAAACAAGGAAAAAATAGAAACTGGCACTGGGCTCTAGGTTAATAGGTTAGTCCCAAAAATCATATAAAATAGCATATAAAACATCTAAGGTTGATAATATAATAGCATGGAACAATAAAAAATTATAGATACGTTGGAGACGTATCAGCATCCCAAAGCTTAATTCCTGCTCGTCCTCGAGTAGGTAAATGATAAAAAAACAGAATTTTTGATGTGGAATGCTTCCTAACATATTTATCCATGTAGTTCTCTTTATTTTGGCAAGAATATTCAGATCCATAAGATTCAAGACAAAATTTTAATATTGACATAAAAATAATAATACTTCAAGCATACTAACTAAGCAATCATGTCTTCTCAAAATAACATGGCTACAGAAAGTTCATCCCTACAAAATCATATAGTTTGGTCATGCTCCATTTTCGTCACACAAGAATGCTCTCATCATGCACAACCCCGATGACAAGCCAAGCAATTGTTTCATACTTTAGTAATCTC
Organism: Triticum urartu; assembly: GCF_003073215.2. Taxonomy (NCBI): domain Eukaryota; kingdom Viridiplantae; phylum Streptophyta; class Magnoliopsida; order Poales; family Poaceae; genus Triticum; species Triticum urartu. Next base: position 593,678,546 of record NC_053025.1, read on the forward strand.
AAACTTTTTTCAACTTTCACGCAATACATGAGCGTGAGCCATGGATATAGCACTATGGGTGGAATAGAATATAATGAGGGGGTTATGTGGAGAAGACAAAAAGGAGAAAGTCTCACATCAACGAGGCTAATCAATGAGCTATGGAGATGCCCATTGATTGATCTTAATGCAAGGAGTAGGGAATGCCATGCAACGGATGCACTAGAGCTATAAATGTATGAAAGCTCAACAAAAGAAACTAAGTGGGTGTGCATCCAACTTGCTTGCTCCTGAAGGCCTAGGGCACTTGAGGAGGCCCATTGTTGGAATATACAAGCCAGGTTCTATAATGACAAATTCCCACTAGTATATGAAAGTGACGAAACAAGAGACTCTCTATCATGAGGATTATGGTGCTACTTTGAAGCACAAGTGTGGAAAAGGATAGTAGCATTGTCCCTTCTCTCTTTTTCTCTTTTTTGGGCCTTCTCTTTTTTATGGCCTTTCTCTCTCTCTCTCTCTTTTATTCCTCACTTGGGACAATGCTCTAGAAAATTAGGATCATCACACTTCTATTTATTTAACTCAATGATTACAACTCGATACTAGAACAAAGTATGACTCTATATGAATGCCTTCGGCGGTGTACCGGGATATGCAATGAACCAAGAGTGACATGTATGAAATAACTATGAACGGTGGCTTTGCCACAAATACCATGTCAACTACATGATCATGCTAAGCAATATGACAATGATGAACGTGTCATGATAAACGGAATGGTGGAAAGTTGCATGGCAATATATCTCAGAATGGCTATGGAAATGCCATAATAGGTAGGTATGGTGGCTGTTTTGAGGAAGATATAAGGAGGTTTATGTGTGAAAGAGTGTATCGTATCACGGGGTTTGGATGCACCGGCGAAGTTTGCACCAACTCTCAATGTGATAAAGGGCAATGCATGGTACCGAAGAGGCTAGCAATGATGGAAGGGTGAGAGTGTGTATAATCCATGGACTCAACATTAGTCATAAAGAACTCACATACTTATTGCAAAAATCTACAAGTCATCAAAAACCAAGCACTACGCGCATGCTCCTAGGGGGATAGATTGGTAGGAAAAGACCATCGCTCGTCCCCGACCACCACTCATAAGGAGGACAATCAAAGAACACCTCATGTTTCAAATTTGTTACATAACGTTTACCATACGTGCATGCTAAGGGACTTGCAAACTTCAACAAAAGCATTTCTCAAATTCACAACTACTCAACTAGCACAACTTTGATATTATTACCTCCATATCTCAAAACAATCATCAAGCATCAAACTTCTCTTAGTATTCAATGCACTTATATGAAAGTTTTTATTATATCCCTCCTGGATGCCCATCATATTAGGACTAGTTTCATAACCAAAGCAAATTACCATGCTGTTCTAAAGACTCTCAAAATAATATAAGTGAAGCATGAGATTTCATCTATTTCTACAAAATAAAACCACCACCGTGCTCTAAAAAGATATAAGTGAAGCACTAGAGCAACAACAAACTACTCCGAAAGATATAAGTAAAGCTCAATGAGTAGTCGAATAATTATGCAACTATGTGAAGACTCTCTAACATTTAAGAACTTCAGATCCTGGTATTTTATTCAAACACCAAGCAAAACTAAATAAAATAAAATGACGCTCCAAGCAAAACACATATCATGTGGTAAATAAAAATATAGCTCCAAGTAAAGTTACCGATGAACGAAGACGAAAGAGGGGATGCCTTCCGGGGAATCCCCAAGCTTAGGATTTTGGTTTCCCTTGATTATCTTGGGGTGCCATGGGCATCCTCAAGATTAGGCTCTTGCCACTCCTTATTCCATAGTCCATCGAATCTTTACACAAATCTTGAAAACTTCACAACACAAAATTTAACAGAAAACTCGTAAGCTCCGTTAGTATAAGAAAATAAATCACCACTTAGGTACTGTTGTGAACTCATTATAAATTCATATTGGTGTAATATCTAATTTTTTCCAACTTATCTATGGTTCATACCCTCCGATACTACTCATAGATTCATCAAAATAGGCAAACAACACATCGAAAACAGAATCTGTCAAAAACAGAACAGTCTGTAGTAATCTGGATCAAACGTATACTTCTGGAACCCCAAAAATTCTAAAATAAATTTATGGACCGGAGGAATTTATCTAATAATCATCTTCAAAAATAATTAACTAAATATCACTCTCCAAATAAAAATGGCAGCAATTCTCATGAGCGCTAAAGTTTCTGTTTTTTACAGCATGATTGCAAAGACTTCACCCATGTCTTCCCAAAGGTTCTACTTGGCACAAACACTAATTAAAACATAAAACCTCAATAATAACAGAGGATAGATAAATTTATTACTAAACAGGAACAAAAAGCAAGGAACTAAGATAAAATTGGGTTGCCTCCCAACAAGCGCTATCGTTTAACGCCCCTAGCTAGGCATGATGATTTCAATGTTGCTCACATAAAAGATAAGAATTGTAACATAAAGAGAGCATCATGAAGAATTTGACTAGCACATTTAAGTCTAACCCACTTCCTATCCATAGGGATTTTGTGAGCAAACAACTTATGGGAACAATAATCAACTAGCATAGGAAAGCAAAACAAGCACAGCTTCAAAACTTTAAGCGCATGAGAGGAAACTTGATATTATTGCAATTCCTACAAGCATATATTCCTCCCTCATAATAATTTTCAGTAGCATCATGAATGAATTCAACAATATAACCATCACCTAAAGCATTATTTTCATGATGCATAAGCATAGACTTTTTATTACTCTCCACATAAGCAAAATTCTTCTCATTCGGAATAGTGGGAGTATCATAAGAGACTCGAATACTATAAATTGTTTCCACATTAAAAGAGTAATGTTCAGAAAAGGGGTAATCATAATCATGACAAGTTTTATAAATATAATCACTACTTTTTATAGCATAAGTATCATCACAATAATCATCATAAGTAGGAGGCATGCTATCATCATTATAAATTTGCATATCAAAACTTGGGAGACTAAAAATATCATCTTCATTAAATGTAGCATCCCCAAGCTTGGGACAAACATTAATTGCAGCAAATATATTCTCAAAAACATCATCTTCATCAAACATAGCATCCCCAAGCTTGGCCATTTTCATATCATAAGAATAATCACTCTCATCATTAATAGTATGGATAGCACCAATAGTATAGCAATTATCATATTCTTCCAAGCAAGTGTGTCGTGGGTTTGTCACGGCAGATGTCCTTGTGAAAGGACTTAGTCGTGGAGCCATCGCAATGGGTTAGCTTAAAGGGGTTAAACCGGACAAGGGGACACGGGGAGTTTTATACTAGTTCGGCCCCTTCAAGGAAGGTAAAAGCCTACGTCTAGTTGTGATTGGTATTGCTAGGATTTCGAAGGCCAGGGAGCGAATCCGCTTTGTCTGGCTCTCGAGTTGTTGTCCCTCAACCGCTGCCGGGTCGTCCCTTTATATTCATAGGTTGACGCCCGCCGGTTTACAGAGTCCTGAAGCCAGATTATAAACGTGTCCGGTTCGATCTCCACACTTCCAATCTTACAAAGCAAGTTACATGATTAAGTCGGTTTACATCTATAGGCCTTAACTCACTTCTGGGCCTTGGGCCTTCGTAAAGCGTCATCATCTTCAAGTCTTCATGGGCTTCCAATCTTCATAAAGTTAACCCGGCTACTCCTGGCCGGTTTACGTCCAATAGTAGTATCCCCAACATTAGGCCCCAGATTGGTTTGAACTTGTTCATGTCAATCTTCAGTGCTTAGAAAAATTCCTTTACATTTTCACCTTGTTCTTGTAAACCGCCGTGGTGTCATGCTCCAGGCCCTTAACAAACCGCCCAGACGTCATCTGTTCATTAAAGCTAAAGATTACCTTCATTAATGCATATCCAGTCATCGAAGCAACACCATTATTACTTATCCATTTTTTGAGCTCCTCGATTCCCGCACTTGCCGTTGTATTGTTTCGCCTTATAAATAGGGGCAGGGGACCCTTTTCTTTTCTTTCCGCTACCCCTTCATCCCTTCTTCTTCCTCGTGAGGTCTCTGCTCCTGAGCGCCACCACCATCGTCAAGCCTCGCCTCTGCCTCACCGTCGGCCGCTGCATCACCCTGATCGAACCAGAAAACCGCAGCACTTCTCCGCCGTTCCTGTGACACTGGTAACCCTTTTTTACTTCCACCCTAGATCTTATCTTTTAGGGTTTCACTATTCGTCGGAGTTCATCAAAAATTTCAGTGCTATTCCTCTCTTTTCTTCTCTGTAGCATCCAAGGCTAGGCTGGACCTGTTATTCTTGCGCGACTGTAGCCATAATCGTATTCTCCTCATTACACTCCCTCTTGATATCAAGGACAACTTATCTGAATCTGCTGAATTGTTTAAGTACCTGAAGCTTGAACCTGAATATATTCCAGTTCCTGTCATACCTTAGATCTGAAATTTTCATGTAACTTTGTGAAATCTGTTTTCCCTTACTTGAGTATTTTTAGATCTATACTCCGGGCTTTGTATAACTCTGAAATTTTCCCTTCTCATGTAACTCTGAAATTTTCACACCAATATAGGCGGTTTAACTTTGTATAAGCAATATATACCATTAGCCCTCTAATAAACCGGAGGAGCCTTTTGCCTCCATCATTATACTCCGGTTTAACAGTGTCTGGATACCCCTGTTCTGATATTGCCTTGTTATCCATTATTGCATTGGTCTCCAGTTTATGCAATTTCACATATCAGTATATCTTTTACTCCATTGCATCTTGTATGTCATCAGGAGTGATTTATAAACCGGCCTTTCTTTTCCAGCTTGTTTGTTCCGCAATGGCCAAGCAATTTACCGCTTGCAACTGGGCTCGTTCCCGGGTCACCGAGGAACAATTGAATGATATGGTCAGCATCGGCACCTTGCCTAAGAAGACTGAAATTAAATGGTGAGTTCCAGGAGCAGAAAATCCTCCAACCCCGAGGCAGGGTGAGGTGGTGGTCTTTGTTGACCACATAGGCCGTGGCTTCAAACCGCCAGGGTCAAAGTTTTACCGAGATGTGCTTGCCAGTTTCCAACTTCATCCTCAAGATATTGGACCCAACTCGGTCTCCAATTTATGCAACTTCCAGGTCTTCCGTGAAGTGTACTTACAAGAAGAACCAACTGCGGAGCTGTTCCGGGACTTCTTTCACCTAAACCGGCGCACCGAATTTGTAAATGGCCCCAACACTGAACTTGGTGGTGTCTCAATTCAGAAGCGGAAAGAAGTTGAATTTCCTCATGCCAAACTGCACAGCCACCCTAAGGAATGGAACCAGACTTGGTTTTATTGCAGAGACACTTCTCCTGAAGATGATAATCCCCTCCCAGGCTTTCGTGATCACCGTCTTTCCAACACCCATCCAATGCCGCAACGCTTAAGTTCCGCAGAAAGGGCGAAATATGCCCCTCAACTCGCCAAACTCCGGGCTTTTATGGCCAACGGTTTAACAGGCGTTGATTTCGTGCGCTGTTGGATATCTTGGAGCATCTTGCCGCTAAGCCGGCGCCCCGGTTTAATGTGTGAGTACACCGGTGATGTTGAAGACCCTCAACGCCATTGCAACATTCAGGTGACCGATGAAGAATTCACTGAAGGTGTAAAGAAAATTTTGAATGAATCGGAATTAGTCTGTAGTCAAACCGGCTTGAACCCCTTTTATACTAAGAACAGACCGCCTGCTGTAAGCACCGTACTTCCTTTTCATCTTTGATATCTTTAAGTTGTTCAACTTGTAATCCTTCTTCTGTGTATGTATGTATAGGGTGATGATCCCTTCTGGAAACGGAAATCCGTAGAAAAAGCAGTAAAGCCAACCGGGGATAAAGCGGTCAAACCATCTCGCCCCAAAACCAAAGCTGTCAAACGGACATCAAAACAGAAAACAGCTGACCAGATCAACATGGAACTTGATGACGATGCTGATGATCCGGAAGTTGAGGTAGAACTTCACTCACTTGGCTCCCTTTTCATGCACCTCATTAACAATGATCTTTATCAGGAGGACATAGAAGGCAGCCAAGCTAATGATGTAGAGGTAATTACCGTTTCCTCCGGTTCAGACTCTATGCCAACACAAAAAACCCGTCAAGCAGTCCGGAAAGTAAGCTTTTCTCATCCTCTTGCTCACTTGGACCCAACATTTATTTTGAAGACTCAGCAGCATGAAGCTCGCCGGACAACCCGGCACAGTGGCCAACAGGTCACTCCAGCCGGTTTACCTGACACCCCGGTTCGGAAGCGCCGGTCTGAGGTCTCTCCTACTCCTGACAATTCTTACCCCAAGGCAGGTTATTTCAGACAACCTCTTAATCCGTCCGATTCAATTATCAGGTGACACCTCCCTCATCATCTGGCGAGTCGACAGCAACTCAGTTCCCTCCTCTAAAAATTGTGGCTGGGTAAACTGTAAAACCTTTTCTTTCAATGCGTCACAAATCTTGAATAAGATGTTAACCCTCTTTTTATTTTGTTTGCAGGGCCAAAGCCAGACCCAGCGAGAAAGCTCGGGTCACCAATCTGCCCGAAGACCCGGCCACTTTTGAAGAAGAACCAAGAGGTGAACCGAAACAAACTTGTGAACCGGAGGGCCCTCATCCTGAAGCCGCCTCTGATGAACCGCCTCTTCAAGGCCAAAACACTGATGAACCAACAGACGCTGAGCCTGCCGCGCCTGACACTAAACCGGCAGAACCAAACCGGGCTAGTCCGGTGAGAGACGCTGAGACTCCATTATCACCAGCCAAAAACACTGAAGGCCAAGGAGATGACGTTATCATTACTGGAATGGGCCACAGCTCTCCTGGCCATCCCGTAGTCTTGGCTCAACATAGTGCCAAAGAAGAGCGGGCTGCTAGGGAAAAAGGCAAATGGAGTAGCGATTTATCAAGTTATGCTCATCTCAACGCTGAAGAGCTTCACTCTAGCTTCTTGAACTATCTGCACTCAAACCGGGACTATGAAGCCGGTTTGGTGAATTTGATGAAAGAGCGATATGAGGTATTTCCATCTCCCTTTGTTTGTTGATTCATAGTTGAAATACTAGCCCAAGTATCCCCCAAGGGCCGTTTTATGATGTTAATCATAAACCGGGTCTTTGTAGCATTTTAAATTTCTCTTCATTGATCCTCAAAATGTCAGGTCACTTAATAAGAACCAAGACTCATCCTTTAATAATTAGATAGTTTTCCGCAGCATAGCCCCCAAAGGCCGGTTTAACTTGACAAGTTAATCCGGGTTTTAATCCATGCATCCGTTTTGAACAGACGTACATTAGCCCCCAAGTGTCAAGGATAATGCGTGCATTGTTCTAGAGACTTGTATAAAATGTAGTAATTTAGAGCAAGTAGGCATTAGCCCCCAAGTACGAAGTGCATAACTTGTTATACGCTTTGTACTTAGAACATATATATATCCTGTTGTTTGACATATCTTCAATGTTGCAGGCTGAACTGAGGAATAGAGATGCCCGAAACACTGACTTACAAGAGAATGTGAAGTCACAACAGGCAGAAGCTGCAAAAGCCAAAGAGGAACTGACCCAAGCCTTGGCCGCAATGGAAATGCTGAAAGAATCTTTTAACAAAGACCATGGTGATTGGGAAACCGAAAAATCTGGTTTAACAAAAAGAGCTGAAGACGCCGAAGCAGCCCTGAAGCCAGTTGTGGATGAACTAACTAGTTTGAAACGGCAAATCAATACTATGACTTCTGCTATCTTTGGTAAGTATCTCCTTATGTATTTTGTGCAAGTCATGGAACCTTATCATTGATTAGAATGCTGATGTTAACCCGTGACAGGCACTCGGATTTCTCATCTTGGTACAGACATGCGGATGAAGCTCAAAGCGGCGTATACTTTGATTGAACAGTTGTACTCTGGGTCTCGGCGGGCAATTTGCACGGTAGCTTACAACAAACCAGCACCAACCCTGACAAAGGAAACACTTGAGAAACTGGCCATGTTACCAGCCCGGATTGTCGAACCGAAGAAGGCAGCTGCAAGAGTAGGAGTTTTAACCGCCCTTATTCAAGCCAAGACCTGGATTCCAGACCTTGAAGCGGAGGATATGATTAAAGGATACCCAGGCGTGAAGGAGGATGGTTCGAATTTCGACAATGATGACCTCCGACGGCTGACCAAAGAGATACGGCCAATAGCCAGCATGCTGGCCGAAGACACAGACTTCTCTCATTTTCAACTGGCTTATGACGCTGAAGGGAAAAGACAGCCTGCCGAAATCCATGAAGTTGAAGAACTTGTGCCTCCGATTCGTAAGCATACTTACGCTCCTGATATTAACCCATCCAGTCTTATCCATGAAGAGGCAGTATTTCAAGCTTTAACTGGAATCGATTGGTCGACGGTTGATTTCCAGCGTCTGGGGAGGGATGAAGAAGTGCCCACACCAGCTGACCCTCAACCATCCGGCCGTCCAGACGAAGAGTCTTAAACCGGTCGCCGGTTTACTGGCTAGTGTGTGCCGATACTTTAAAAACAATTATGCAATTGGAGCCGCTTTGAAAACTTCTTGTAATAGGATAGCCAAAACTCCTTTATCTGTCATGCCATCGAGCATGTTTTGTAATACCTCGTGACAACTTGTTCCACCTTTTGGGATATATTTATGCATAGCCCATGATGAGTTGTGTTCCTGGGTACAAGAACTTAAAAGTATCCAGCGGTTTACCGCTGGACGGGTTATGATGCCCAAAAAGTATACAATATGTAGATGAATAATCGAAGTGTTTGTATAAAAAGCAATATGTGCAACATACCTCATTGGTCCACCAACGGCGTATACGGCAAAGGTGTCAATACCAATCCGGAACGTTGATAACCCTTGTCCTCATTGTGTCGGCTTACGATAATAAACCGTACCGGGATATAATAACCACCGGGTTTTCTTTATAGTATTGGCGACTTAGTCAAACCAGACCGGAGCAACAAAATGCCGGTTTGTAACTGATCATGGATGAACAACCTGTAGTTGAAAACCAAGCTGGGTCAAGGACACTGGTTTATCAGAACATAGGATGAACTGCAATAAAGGCGAAAGAGTTAACAAATAAAATTCAAAAAGAAATATTCGAGGCTTTTTACAAGCTGCCAGGCTCCAAATCGAGGCTTTTCATGGGCTGCCAGGCCTCTGAGTTAAACCATTTAACAAAGCCTTTTAAGATGGGCCTCCAATTAACCAATCATCGTTTTAACTTTGACAAGTTCAGGGTCTGTAGAAGATTGACTTGTCAAACGTTCGGCGGGTCATACCAGGATTACCTGGACAGGAGTGGCTTACTTGATGAAGGCATGTTACACTACAAAAAAAATACACTTCCGTGATGATACGTGTTTGTCATGGTAGGTCGCTTTTTTTGTCATGCATGTACATCCATGACAAATTTATGACAGAATCAAGATAGTCATACCTGTGCTGTCGTAGAAGTGTTCCATGACATTACCAAAATTATCATCATGGGATGTGCTGCAAGGCGATTAAGTTGGGTAACGCCAGGGTTTTCCCAGTCACGACGTTGTAAAACGACGGCCAGTGAATTGTAATACGACTCACTATAGGGCGAATTCGAGCTCGGTACCCGGGGATCCAATAAGCCGTTAACAGCCCCGACCAATGGGGATTTTCCACGTGTAAAATCATCATTGGCTGGAGGAAACACGTGTCGGCTCATCGTTGGGACAGATGTCAACCACTCATTGGACGGAAGGCGCCTACGATACATCGACACGTGGCACGACCCAACAGAGGACCATTCCTGTGAAAAGGCCGGCCCGTTTGACTTGGTCAAAAGGTGGCGGGCCGGCCCATGGAAAGCATGTTAACGGCATGTTCGCATATAGCCCATTTACAGCCCGCTAACCCAAGGACCATTACGCCCTATCCGAATTAGGCCCAGTAGCGTCATCTGGGCCATCCAATATGATTCCAGCCCGTTTTCACTTCTGGCCCATGACGTATTTCGGCCCATATGAGGCCCTATGTAACTCTTGCCCTATTAACGGCCCATGGTGAAACTGGCCCATAATGAACAGTGTATCACTTTACACCCATTAACGGCCCGTGGTGAAACTGGCCCATAATGAACACTGTATCACTTTATACCCATTAACGGCCCATTATTCCATTGGGCCGTTTCTATCCCATGTTATCTTTCGGCCTTCTCACGGCCCATTTATTCTTGGGCTCATTTCCAGCATTCGTTTACTTACGGCCTGTTACTGTCATTTTCTGCTTGTGGGCCAAATTCAGCCCATGGTTACAGTCGGCCCGTTTGTGGTCTGTTAATACGTTGGGCCATTTTCACAGCATCATCAAATACGGCGTATTAACGATGGCCCGTTACGGTCGGCCCATGAACAGACGATTCCAACTCTAGCCCGTTTACGGCCATAATGCGGCCTGTTATTGGCCCATGTTTGGCCAATCGATCATACGGCCCGTATAAGGCCCATTGATGATACGGCCCATAGAAGGCCCATTGTTTCTACGGCCCGTAGAAGGCCTACTGTTTCTACGGCCCGTAGAAGGCCCACTATTTCTACGGCCCGTAGGAGGCCCAGTGTCACTACAGTAAATATTAGCCCATGGTTATTGTGGCCTAGTTTTAAAAAATAGGTTATTGCAGCCACTAGTTAACCGCGGAAAAAGAACTGCAATGACTACAAGCAAACAAATAAACAAGACAACAAGGAAATAAATAAGCAAGCAACTAACGCTAGGCTATCACGGCTATTACGCATATTACATCCACTGGGCATCAAAGTTCGCCACCAGTGCAAATATAGGGAACAAAGCAGCACATCATATACACTGGCCGTTAAAAGTGGCCACCAGTGCAAATAAACGCGGCAGCAAAACAAGAGCATAACTGAAACAACTTCAGAAGAGCTCAAGAAACGTTATCCTGGGTATCCACCATGCTGGCAATAAGCTTAGCAAGCTGATTTGCTTTGTCATGTTTGGTGCTAAAATCGTCCAACGCTTGTTGTTGCACCAGAAAGTATGCATCTGAATGCTCCAGGGACTTCCGCAGTCCTTCCGCTTCTTGTCGCAGCACATCTAATCGATGTCTTTTAGCTTGTAGTTGAGACTCAAGAAACCAAACTGATTCAGACAGTGAGTTTGAATAGCTTGTGCAAGTGGTAGTGGCCAGTAACTCCAGCACTAAACCAAGATAGGATGTGTCACTATCCTGAACCTTATCTGCATTACTTCCTTTACCATTGCTTAATAAGGCACTCTTCCCCAATATTTTGTCAGCATTCTAAAAGAAGAAACAAGCAGACACATAACAAGTTTAGCATGTACTAGTATATGAAACTCATTTCGGTGAACCAGTTCATTAGTAAGGTGGACAGGATTAAACTACCAAGTCTTCTATTGCCAAGTACTAGTACATAATAAAAGCATTAAACAAACATATATCTATGTCCTATGGTAGCAATGGAATCTTAAATTAGAACAGTTGTTCTTCAGGTTTAGGCACTTGTTCTACATGAACAGAGTACAGTAAGACGCAAGAATATAATACTTAAAAATAGAAAATGAGCTCATAGACCTTACCACATTCTTGGTTCGGGACCAGTACAAAACAAGGCGTTCCCAGTCATCGTCCAGTAAATGTGTCTCAGGAGAATGTAAGGGAATTTGATGAGTTTCTTTGCCGATGAAGTACGTTTTCTTCAGGTAATTCCGATACTGCCACCAAGCATTCTTGAAGATAGAAGAGGTATTAGCACAGGTTACCTCATCCTGAGTTTCCAAATCGGTTCTTCTCTATAGAGAAAAATGGGAAAAGTTGCTGTATTATAACCATCATGGAGGTAGGATGTATGGGACGAAGCAAAGTAATTGCCATGAATAACATTACTTACACATAACTCCTGGACAAACACCTGCAACTGGCATTTTCCTTCATCTTCAATATAATATTTCCAAGATGGGAAGATACGCACATATGATTTAACAACATCAAATGCGATAGATGCTAAAGTACAACTAGCTGGTTGTGCTTCCTCCATAGGAATAGGCATACTAACTGGTGGAGTTGGAGTTCGCCGTGATAGTACTGGCCCTATGGGCACTGGAGCTGCCTTACTAACTGCTCTTGTTTGGGAGCTCTCTGGTGGAGATGGTGCTGTGTCAACAGGAACTAGGTTACTATCGGCTGGGGTTGCGGTTAGATTGGATGAAGCTGGTTCTCTATCCATCGTAGTAGGGGTACAATCTGCGAGAGTTTGGGTTATGTGTGGTAGGGCTGGTTCTTGTGCATGTACAAACGGGGTGCTATCTCCACCAAGAGGTAGCACTGTTTTATTTGAAGACCGTGTTTTTAGTCCGCTAGATACTGGCATCACCCGCTCCAATTCAAATGGCTGATAAACAGGAAACATAGTTGAATGTACAGACATTGTATGAGAGACAGATGCAATAGATAGTGTGGAAAAAAGAGGGCATGAAATAGTTGACATGTATATTGTTTAACTAAAACGGATAGCATGACATAATTTCACATATATGATGTCTATCTAAACTGGATAGCATAGCATAACATAATTCAAAGATATGATGAATAACTAAACAGGATCGCATGACATAATTCACCTACATGTTATATAAGTAATCATGATCGCATCATTTAATTCACATATGTGATTTATATGCTAAACAGAGGGCATTCGATATGATGTCTGAACTAAGAACATGGTGTTGAATATTGTGTATATGATGTCTAAACTATGCAATGCAAGACACTGTATGCATGATATGAGCAGTATAACCGTGCCAAGTTAGGGCATACACCTCAGTGGGGGAATAGGACTAGTCATCTGTCTCTGAATCCATCTCTGAGGAGCTATTGGGACCCAACAAGAGATCTGCTTCGATAGGTAGCACTGTCTGCTCTGAAGGCCTTGTTTTCACTCCAGATCTTTCCATCTCCCACCCAAATGGTTGATTCATAGGAAGAGTAGTTTAATGTACAAACATTGTCGACAAATGGAAATGTAATGAAGAAAAGGATGGGCAAGATATCATTCAAATATATGATGCCTGGTTAAACAGGATGGCATTGCACATTTCACATATATTATGGCTGGCTAAAAGACATGAGACTGCATAATTCCCATATATGGTATAGAAACTAAACATGTGGCATTACAGAACATGTCTAAACTAAGAAGATGACATATATGATGTCAAAAGTAGACACTGCAAGGCAACATATGCATGATATGACTAACATCATCATGCCAAGGTAGAGCAAACACCTTGGGGGGGTAAATAGGAGTGGTCAGCGGCGTCCGAATCCGCCTCAGAACAGATATCTTCCCCTGGATTACAATCTGGAGAGGGGTGGGGAGGGTTTGCCATTGAACCCACCATGGAGCGATGTTTGCATGACATTGTATTGCCGCGCAAAACTCTTCTCTTTTTTTCTACATGTTCAGCATGACTGTGTACAATATCTAACATGCATACGAAAAAAAATATGGTGAGATTATGTAAGGAGAGCATGCAGAAATTTAGAGTGATGGTAACAACCAGTGGATCGATGTTTTTTCGTTGAACCAAAATAGCCCTAATGGATCGACGTGAATGTATAGTAATAAGTGATGCAACAAGTGTACAACCTCTTTGCCGTAGCCGTGTCGACCTCAGCATCATTGCGTTGATCGCTGAAGCACTTGAGGCAGAGGTGGTTGTCGGAGGTGTGGAGGAAGATCTGAGGAATCTGTAGACGGCGTCCAGGGCACTGCTCTGTTGTGACGGATCGTTCTGTCGTTGGAGCAACTCCAGTGAGCCGTAAGACATCAAGGCTGAAGCAACACAAGACAGGCATCGTCAATCTCAAGTGGGATTCTAATAGCATCTCCAATATATGATGTAAAATGGATGTAAAATTAACATCACCAAAAACCACCTGACTACAATAGATGAGGTAAAAACTGTTGACTCTGAACTTAATTGTCGAAACTGAAATTTACTGTGGAATCTGAATGCTACTGTCGAAATTGAACGCAATGGTAGCAGAGAGGCACTTGACATGTAGTTTAGGGAGGGCCTGCAGTTCATCTTCAACCTGCACCCCCCTGAGCCGCCAGCCACCACCGGCCGAACCGCCGGCCCAAGCGCCGCCTCGCCGCCCCGAAACAACTCGCCACCGCCGCCCTGGCCAGCCCTCTAGGCCCCCCCACCATGAACCCTAAGATAGATAGTGGGGTACCTCTCCGGCGAGCCCCCGTCCCCGTTGCGGGTGGTTCTTCCTTAACTCCGGCGAGCCCCCCCCCCAACCCCTGAAAATCGACTGACCCAAAAGTCGATTCAGTCGACTGAAGTGTGGCTTAATCAGAGCAGAGCAGCAGCATGAGCGAGGGGGAGAGCAGCAGCAGCAGCAGCTGGGCGAGCGAGTGATCGAGCGAGAGCCGGAGCAGCAGCAACAGATCCGGCTGGTATGGACGCCGCCGCCGAAGGGGCCTCGCACTGGGGGAGAGCTACCGTGGAGATGTCGCCCATGGCGCCGGCTTCAAGGTAGCCGCTCCTTGGGGGTGCGGGATGGAGCACCGTCGGCACCAGGAGGTCAAGTTAAGGAGAAGGTGCGATGCGATGAGTGTACAACCTCTTTGGTGGCGCCGAGTAGGCCTCGGCTTCGTCCGAGGAGTCGGTGAGGATGCTGCGGTTCCGGTGGAGCAGGTTAAGGCGGCGCTGTGGGGATGGAGCAGCCGTGATAGACGAGGTGATCATCGGAGCAGCTCCTTGGAGGTGGAGGACGGGGCGGCTGAACCGGCGGGATGGCGAGATGGACAACAGATCCTCATCCGATGAGGTGGACGAGGGATGTCGAGCTGTTGCGCTGGACGACGTCGTCGGGGAAGAGGCTCCGACTGGGTAGCGGTGACGTGGTGGATGGAGGAGGGTGGGGTTTCGCGGCTAGAGCGGAGAGGTTATGGCGGTCTGGGATTTCAAATGGCGAAAAGGGGGCGATGGGAGGGGGTGAAGCATGACTTAGGAATGCGCTTGTCCAAAATGTAGGGTGTGTCACAAAAGTACCCCCCACTGATTTGAACTAGCGGCCATTTCGGCTCAGGGTTAGAAGGAGGATTTCGCGCGTCGGGATTTGGCAGCTGGAGGGAGTTTTCGCGCGCGTTCTAATTTTGGGATAGCAAGGCGCGGGTTGTGAAGGCGCCAGTTTTGGGAGCACGATATCTGAATTTTCGGGATATAACAAGACGCGGGTTGAATTTTAGGGACAAGCCTAACGTGTAGTAATATTGTACTTGTACGTACCAAATCAATTCGCACTTCCCTCAACCAAAAAGAAAACGAAAAAAATAAAACTATTCACAACACACAAAGAGAGAGTCTTGCCCCGTTTTACTATACAAATGCTATTCAAAACTACTCCCTCCTTCCATCTATATAGGGCCTAATGCGTTTTCCGATGCTAACTTTGACCAAATATTAGAGCAATGATATATGACATGCAACTTACACAAAGCACACCGTTAAATTCGTCTATGAAAGGTTCTTTCAATGATATAATTTTCACATTGTGCATGTCATGTACTATTAATCTTGTCAATAGTCAAAGGCGGTCTTAAAAATCTCATTACGCCCTATATATATGGAAGGAGGGAGTATGAATCCATGTTATGTCCGATTAAATTTTTTCGCTTGCTGTATAATGCATGTAACCTACTCATACCAACATTTTAGTGCATTCCAAATGTCTATACTACTGCTGCAATTCGAACTAAATTTGAATTCGTTTCTCTATTTCAATAAGAATCTACAATCATGATTGTTGCCAACTTCAACCATCATAGTTTCCTTGCTATCTGCCCGATATAAATCAGATGGCCTATAATGCAGGATGCCAGGCACACCATCATCAACAACTCTGTTTTTTATAAGAGTAGAGATAAAACATATTAAATGTAGTATACCATGTTCATAACCACACCATGTGTATCACCGTTATATATATTCACACATCCATCGGTTTGAAACACTATGATAAATTCTTCAAATATCCGAATTCGCTTTTTATAATGAAGTATATATGATCTCTATTCGTCTTTTACACCCACACAACCCTCTTATCTTTGTAGCTAGAGCTAACTTTCACTTGTGCATGCACACGCCCACATCCCTCTCACCCTCCCTCAGCATTCTCTAGCTCCATCATGCAAATTCGTCTTTTCACTTTAGGTCGTTCACCCACGGTGTGTGTAGGCCCCCCAGCTCCTTCTTTACGGCACACATCGATCGATATGCCTCTCTAGCCAGGTGTGCCTAGCACAAACACAAGCTTCCCCTCTTCTCTTGTCACTGTCCATGCCTCACTCCCACCACTCTTTTCATCATTCTCGTACTCGCACACTCCTCCCCCTCGATATAGTATACCTCTCGTACCACCTCCTACATGCATCCCTCTCTCTCTATCCTTCTCCTCGTGCCTCATTTGCTTCTAACACACACATGCATGTATACCGATCGATCTCCCAACATATACCTAGATCGACTTTAACTATCCCCCCATCGGTCGACGTACCTCACAAGTTATGTCTCTCCTTTCTCTTACAAAGGGCGGTTGATCTTCCTATGTAGTTACGTCTGCTTACCACAGCCACATCGTCCCCCCTCATCATTCGTGCATGCCTCCTGACCCGTCTCTCACACGCACGTGCACAGACAACAAGCAGCCATCTCCTCTCTTATTGATATTGCGGGCGTGCCCTCCATTTTTCTAGCAAGCCTATCCCACCATTTGTTAGAAGCAACTCCACTACCACCCCCTCCAACACTCGAGCTTTGTCTCTCTCCCAACCTTATTCATCTCCTGCACATATGCATGGATGTCGATCGATCTCCCTTAATACATGAGGCAGATCGATCTCCTTAATACATGAGGTAGGCCTCTCTCCTCCTCCACACATATACCAGCCATTGTACCTCTATAGTTAATTGGGCCTCCCTCTTCCCCCACCACACACCGATAGTCGAGCGCTGCAGGTAGGTATCCATGCCACAGAGACAAACTGCACATGTCCCATCTTACGTTCCAGTAGGCCAACCACTCTATATCTTTGACGTGGGCACACACAAATTCGATGGCACTCTTTATCGATCGCATGCGCACACACACACACACACAAATCATCACTCTCTTCGATTCTATGGACACCTCAAGCCTATGATACCTCCACTCTCTTCTCATGGATCGCCCCCTCCATATATATGTTATATCCAGGACTCTATTTGACACACATTGCATATGTTAAAATTTTTGATTGACCCCCCCCCACAAAAAAAACTCTCAAGAACCCACACACTATATCTCTCTAGGTTTGTATCTCTCTCACACAACCCCATGCAGGTGGTGTACATATACAAGAAGAGAATAGGTGCACCGTGCACGTACTCACGCTTCGTGCCCAGCCACACCCGCGCGGGTACACGGTGAAGCTCATTTCTTTACGAAATGGCAGCCCACGTGCTAATTTGAACGCCTGTAGCGGTTGTTTACCTAGGGAGGTCGTGTACCACGTGTCGTGGAATTGTCACGGCAGATGTCCTTAGTGTCAGGACTTAGTCGCGAGGCCAACGCATCTATGTGGTAGCTTGAGAGGGGTTGAGCGGGACGAGAGACGCGATGTTTTACCCAGGTTCGGCCCCTCACAGTGGAGGTAAAAGCCTACATCCTGCTTCATTGATATTGATGATGACGATCACGGTTACAAGAGTGCTCTAACTCGAGAGCTATTGTCTAAACCTAACTTGTCCAACCTGTGGAACTTGTCCCTCTTCTCCCTTTTGGGGAGCCCTGCCTCTCCTTATATATGTTGGAGGGGCGGGTTACATGTAGAGTCCTATTAGGATTAGGACTAGTCTATCTCTAATACAAACCGGATACAAGTCCTGGTCTTAACTCCTTGTAAGGTAAATATTCCTCATGCCTTTCCTCTTAAACCGGCCCAGCATTAAATGTGAACCGGCCTTCTGGGCCTTGGGCCTTGTCATCCGTCTGTCCCGTACGCCGGATCACCAGTGAGTCATAATGACCAGGTGGGTTGCTTGTAAACCGCCAGGTCAGGGCGGGTCGCCAGTGAATCACCAAGTGTCAGCCGGATCTCAAGTAAACTGCCAACTCTGGCCGGGTTATACTTCCGACCGGTTTACGCCGTGGGGTATATCCCCGACATTAGCCCCCAGTTTAATTTGGATTTGTCCATGTTAAACTGATCTGCAACATAAACACAAGAACAAATTTGGCGGGTTGTGTTCCGGGTTAAGAATTATTGTAGACCGGCACCTGATCATCCTTAAGTCCTTGTCATTCCCTCCTTCTAGAAAATCCGGATCAATAACCAGCTTCATACTTTAAATTGCTGATGTTGGTTTCTCATAGAAAAATATTGTGAAGAGTAATCCACTTGAGTCGGCTTCCAAAACGCCGGCTTAAGAAATTTTGGTCTTGAAATACTCATCTGATATCCAGCCGGTTTGAAGATGTAAAACTTGCCGGTTTAATATTACCAAAATTACCGGGTTATAATAACTGATAATTCCGGGTCATGATTGTTGCTAACGCCGGTTTATGATTGTTTCCAACGCCGGTTCATGATTATTGATGATGCCGGGTTGCAGACACAGGGTCATAATAATTGGTGACACCGGGTCAATAATTGTTGGTGACGCCGGTTTATAATTGTTGCATACACCAGGTCAATCTGGTTAGCTCAAAACTGAAATTTAAAAGATATTTCTCCCTTATATCCATATTACCTGTAGCCCCCATGTCTTGAACAGAACAAAGTGATGATTTGAGACTTGCTTCCATATAATTACTGCCACTTTGAAGAAATCCATGTTGCTCATCTCAGTCACTAGTAAAAACTGAAGACTCCATATATGTAGCCCCCAAGTGTCAGGTTGTCATGCTAGCAGCAACCTGGGACTTGTAATTGCCTTATACTCATAAAAACTTCAACCAGTGTAGCCCCAAGGGCCTGGTCATTATGCAATAATGAGCAGGGACTTTATAAATATGATCATGTAAACTTGAGCAGTGATGTGCAGCCCCCAAGGGCTGGCTCATTATGATATGATGAGTCGGGTCTTCAATAAGATGAGCAAAAATGACTTTGCATTAGCCCCCAAGTGTTATGGTGCATGCTTGCAGCGACATGAGACTTGCATATTTGATATAATCTTAAGTTGAATAATGTAGCCCCCAAGTGCCGGGTCGTAAGCCTGCAGCGACTTGGGACTATTCCTTCAATTGTAAAACAAATCATATCCTTTGATAATATAATAGCCATTGCGCTAAAGCGACTTTGAAAACCTTAATCATAATACTGGTTATTGATAACCATAATAAAATCCAGCCATGTTGGCTATTTGAAGATTTGAATAATATAATCCAATAATTTAAGAGCGCATGATTCCAATGACGCAATCTAAATATATACTGGCGACTTATAGTCAAAAGCCAGGCCGGTTTAACAAACACCGGATAATTTCTCATCATATACTGGTGACTTATTGTCTTAAAGCCAAGCCGGTTTAATAAACACCGGATAATTTATAATCATGCTTTATTCAACCTGTTTCTACATACAACAAGTTTAAAGTGTCCTGGCGGTTTATCACCGGACGGGTCATAATGCCCAACATATAACCTGGGTTTATAACCAAGGCTGCACTTAAGTATAATCAAATATAAAATATATCATACATGTGACATTGAATCACATCATTGGTTTTACCAACTTTTTGTAGTAAGGGTGATAATCCCAATCTTGAGTACTGATAACTCTTTCCATATTGTGCCGGTTTATGATAAAACCGTACCGGGTTATGATATACACCAGATTATCCATATATAATACTGGCGACTTGTAGTCGAACCGGACCGGGTTAATAATCGCGGGATTATAATTGGTCATGTACTGACAACTTGTAGTTGAAGGTCAAGCCGGGTTAACGAACACCGGTTTACTCCATAATAAGATGGTAACATAAAATCAAACCAGGCAGATAGTCTCCGGATTAAGATTTGACCGTGTTCCGCCAATTTGTAATTAACAGTCGAACCGAATTAACAATTGTCGGTTTAAAAACGCAACAAAAGAAATATTTATCAAAACAAAATTTCAAGCAAAGGCAATGATAAAACCATTTGCAAAAAGAGGCTATTGAGCCGATCAAGAGGCATTACCATGGTCGGACACGACCAAGCCCCCCAAAAGGCATAGCTATGGTTCGAGTCAGCCAGGTCCCCAAATGATGCTTTGGCATTACGCCGATCAAGAGGTGTAGCTATGGTTCGGGTTCGACCAAGCCCCCAAGTGATGCTGTGGCACTAGGCCGATCAAGAGGCGTGACTATGGTTCAGACGTGACCACAAGTCCCCAAGTGATGCTTTGGCATTACGCCGATCAAGAGCTGTAGCTATGGTTCGGGTTCGACCAAGCCCCCAAGTGATGTTGTGGCACTAGGCCGATCAAGAGGCGTGACTACGGTTCAGACGTGACCACAAGTCCCCAAGTGATGTTGTTGCATTGAGCCGATCAAGAGGTGTGACTATGGTTCAGACATGACCAAGCCCCCAAGTGATCAATAATATGATAAGCCAATAAGGCAGGATACCCATGTTTGAACCGTGCATCATGACAGCAGGTCCTCTTTGGCACCCTTTAACTATTTGCAAGAGATAAATCCTTCTTGAACCGGATGTCAAACCGGATATTAAGAGCTTCAAAGCTTTGTGGGAGACATCTTTCCCTTGAACCGGATTTTAAACCGGATCTTCATTTTCAGCCGGAAATTTTCTGACAGTCTTTAAACTCGAACTTGCGAGAAGTTAATTCCCTTTTGAACCGGACGTTGTTAAACCGGATTTGAGCGCTTCAGAGCTTTGTAGGAGAATAGATTTTTCTTGAACCAAATTGTAAACCGGAGTCATTTCTGATGACGTGGAACTTCTTCATCGAGCCGGGATTTTATAACTGTCATATACTTTCTAAGCCGGAAATTTTCTGACGGCCTTTAAACTTTCATCAATATAACAGTAGCCTCCAGGACCGGGTCATCCTTCCCTCCATCGTCCTGGGGTTCTTAAATTT
Organism: Triticum urartu; assembly: GCF_003073215.2. Classification (NCBI taxonomy): domain Eukaryota; kingdom Viridiplantae; phylum Streptophyta; class Magnoliopsida; order Poales; family Poaceae; genus Triticum; species Triticum urartu. The sequence continues at coordinate 593,699,772 of NC_053025.1, forward strand.
GCTGAAACTGGCAAGATTCGCTGAGTCATGTCATCGTAGCCCCCGAGTCTCAAAGGTGACTCGAGGAGTTGGCTTGAGACTCTCCATATTTGACCGTGATATAAACTGGCATAACTTGTATATCACTGGCGTTGATAGCACGATGTGAATCCATAGAAGGTTGAGGTGACTGCAGCGGGTTGTAAATGATCCCATATGAGCTGTGTCAGCAACTCGGCCAATGGTTCCTTCCAACTGGCGATTTGAAGTTAATCAAAACTGTAGTGGCGGCGACTTGTGCGCCTGCCCATTGAACCATCCAGTGCAAACGGCGGTTGATGATAATTTGTCTCCAATTTGAAAGAAGACCGGGCTACCCAAGTTGTGACTTGCTCATACCCAATAAACAGCTCATGCAGACAGGTGCGGCCCGGTATGTTGATGTAGACCAGGCCGTGAGAGACGGACAGCAAAGACGACCGCGGCTTTCAAAGGCGGCACAGACAGATGAGTCGGCCGCGGCATTGTAAACCGGCATGAACGGGCGAATTAGCCACGTCATATTGATGTATACCGGTCTGCAGAATGGCGGTTTGCACATATATTCACCGAGCTTGATGGCATGGTAAGATACTAGCGCATTCATAATGGTTGCACGAGTTTATACATCCATGACACAGCCATAGCTTTTGCAATGAACAATTGTCCTGCATAAACAATATTGCAGACCAAGGCAAAGGTAAACTGTTCTTTGACAAAAATAATATGTGCTAATAAAATATATTTTAGATGGATATCACCTGATGTGCTAGGCCGGAAATTATCCGCCATCGAGTTGATGATCACCATAGTGATGCTAAAATTAATCACGGCCGAGTTAACTGTAGGAGCAGACAGATAAATCGGCCCGGCGTTGTAAGCCGGTGCGGCCGAGCAAGTTGTCCTCCATGTTGTAAGACGGCGTGGACGCATGAACCGGTGGCCATGGCGGACGGGCGAGTCGTCCGTGGTGTTGTAAGGTGGTGCAGACGGGCGAGTCAGCCGGTACGTTGACGTAAACCGGACTGCGACACCCTGTCCGTGAAGCCGCGCGATACAGCCGAACGTGCATCCGTGGTATAACACAACCCCTTTTTCTTTTAATAGTTGCCCTGCGTAAAAATATTACAGGCCAGAGTAATTGTTGTCGGATGAATTAACATATACTTGATAAAATACATAGAAACAATAGCACCTGGTATTTTTTGCCGGACGCTGGCGCCGGATAATGCATAGTGCTTGCTTTTGTTTTGACAAAAGAGTTGATTGGTTCTGTGTCTTGTAATGTCTGAGGTCTCAACATAACCTGGCCGGAATTTTTTGAACCGGAGTTTCTGGAACCGGAGTTTCTTGATAATCCGGCCGGAACTTTTGATAATCCGGAACTTTTGAACCAGAACCTCTTGATAATCCAACCGGAATTTTTGATAATCCGGAACCTTTTGAGCTGGAACCTCTGTATAACCCGGCCGAAACTTTTGATAATCCGGAACCTTTGAACCGGAACCTCTTGATAAGCCAACCGGAATTTTTGATAATCCGAAACCTTTTGAGCTGGAACCTCTGTATAACCCGGCCGAAACTTTTGATAATCCGGAACCTTTGAACCGGAACCTCTTGATAATCCAACCAGAATTTTTGATAATACAGAATCTTTTGAGCTGGAACCTCTTGATAATCGGGCCGGAATTTTTTGCTAATCCGGAAGTATTTGATAATTCGGAACTTTTCTGTAGCCGAAGTCGGAACTCTTTGACGACTCGGACAGAACCTTTCGGCGATGCGGCTGGAACCCTTCGGCGATTCGGACAGAACTTTTCGTCGAGGCGATCGGAACTTTTTGATGATTCAGACAGAACCTTTCGTCGAGACGGTTGGAACTTTTCAATGATCCGGTCGGAAATTTCCGACGAACCGGCGGAACGTTTCGATGAGCCTGACGAAACTTTTTCGGCGAGCCGGCTGGAACTCTCCGACAAACCGACCGGAACTTTTTCATTGAGCCGGACGGAGCTTCTCGATCCCTGAGATAGCGCCCTCCAAGAACTCAACAGCACCGTGCGCAGGCCCCACGGTGGGCGCCAACTGTCGTGGAATTGTCACGACAGATGTCCTTAGTGTCAGGACTTAGTCGCGAGGCCAACACATCTATGTGGTAGCTTGAGAGGGGTTGAGCGGGACGAGAGACGCAATGTTTTACCCAGGTTCGGCCCCTCACGATGGAGGGAAAAGCCTACATCCTGCTTCATTGATATTGATGATGACGATCACGGTTACAAGAGTGCTCTAACTCGAGAGCTATTGTGTAAACCTAACTTGTCCAACCTGTGGAACTTGTCCCTCTTCTCCCTTTTGGGGAGCCCTGCCTCTCCTTATATATGTTGGAGGGGCGGGTTACATGTAGAGTCCTATTAGGATTAGGACTAGTCTATCTCTAATACAAATCAGATACAAGTCCTGTTCTTAACTCCTTGTAAGGTAAATATTCCTCATGCCTTTCCTCTTAAACCGGCCCTGCACTAAACGTGAACCGGCCTTCTGGGCCTTGCGCCTTGTCATCCGTTTGTCCCGTACGCCGGATCACCGGTGAGTCATAATGACCAGGTGGGTTGCTTGTAAACCGCCAGGTCAGGGCGGGTTGCCAGTGAATCGCCAAGTGTCAGCCGGATCTCAAGTAAACCGCCAACTCCGGCCGGGTTATACTTCCGGCCGGTTTACACCGCGGGGTATATCCCGACACCACGCGTGCACGAAACAAAGTTCGACTTGATGCGTTGCCGCGTTATTTTTAAATAAAGTTATAGCGCTCAATGGCACGTACACAGAATATAAAACGATTTTTATGGAGGAAAAGGTAGTCCGCTCTTCAGAGTATCTCACACAAGGCTCCGGTGGCCTCTCTCTCTCACCGTTCGTCACTAATCCGGCCGCATCCTGTCCGCCGGGAGAAAGGGAGTGTGGTGGCCTCTCTCTCTCGTCGTTGGTCACTGATCTGACCGCATCCCGTCCGCCGGGGGAAAGGGAGTGCGGTGGCCTCTCTCTCTCTCATCGTTGGTCACTGATCCGGCCGTATCCTGTCCGCCGGGGGAAAGGGAGGAAGTGCATCGTTTCTCCGTTCGACAGCGCCGAGGCATCACATCCCGATCTGCGGTACACGCCGTTCTCTCTGACCAAGCTCCGGCACGGCAGGGCCTACGCCACCTGCTCGCAGATTCCGCCCGCCGCCACTCACCTAGTTACATCCCGACGACCTCTAGGTATCCCCTCCGGCCTTACTCCACAGCCCGTTTTCCCACGTCGCTGCATGTGGATCTTCCATAGTTCTTTGCCCAAAACGTCGCTCGTCCGGCGTACTTTCCATATTGCATTCTCGTCCTCACACCGTTTTAGACAAACACAACCGTGTTGTTATCTTCCCTTAGGATAAGGAATATGCTTCTTTTTTGTTCTCGCATGTGTCATCAACTGTTATTGGCCAGTAATTGTTTCCTTTCTACCTCTTTTTTGCAAACAGGGCTATCCATTTCACGTCGTTACTATTGCGACCTTTTGGTGAACTACACAAATCACTTTTTTCTTAAGAGTGTTTTGTGCAGTTGTACTAAAATGTCAGACGGGCAACGTCTCTACATTTCAGTGTGACTGCACAAAGGGAGATTGGTTTTGCTCTATCCTCCTCATCCAACTCTGAACCTAATCTTCTCCAACTAGTTAGTCTTAAGAGAGGCTGCAAAGGTGACCGGCTTCTATTTGTGTGTTTATTGTTTCATCAGTAGTCCTCTATTATCGTAATCACACTTGATATCTTTGGAACAGGGAAGCTCAGCTCTATTTTAGTGGAACTGCACAAAATGATCGGATTGTTGCATGCTCCAGACAGCTACTTCTTTTCCCAACATGCCTTGTTGATTTAGACAGAGCTGGGGGGACGTTGCTGCCAATGAAAGCATGGATCAATTTTAATTTAACACCTTCTCACAACTTTGTCTTCAGTTGTGATGTAATTATTAGCTCTGATCTGCTAATAATTAACATGCATTAGCAAGGAAGTTAGTTTTTTATTGTTTCCGAAAGAGCATCGATGGCAAGACACGCGAAACAAAACCTGAAAGCTCACACCATTGTACAATTTCATGTCGCTGGAAAATTATTTGTATAGTACGTCAATTATGTAAACAAATGATGGAAGCTTGATAGCATTGCCAGAAGCCTCTTCATCATCCGGGTCCATGTGCCATGCACAAAATTATACTCCTTCGTTCCTAAATATTTGTCTTTTTACAAATTTCAAACGGGCATATTTTAGAGTGTAGATTCACTCATTTTGCTTCGTATATGTACTCCCTCCATTCCTAAATATTCTATTCGTCTTAACAGAGATTTCAACAAGTGACTACATACGAAGCAAAATGAGTGAATCTACACTCTAAAATATGTCTATATACATCCGTATGTGCCAGTCCATTTTAAATCTCTAAAAAGACAAATATTTGAGAGAGAGAGAGAGTAGTCACTCGTTGAAATCTCTAGAAAGACAAATACTCCGGAGTATATTTAAGAACCGAGGGGGTAGTGCACAACCGCATGGGAGACTCAGCTCGGTCGTTGCGCCGCATTAATAGTGAGTAATGAGCAGTCAAATCATAAGCCCCACCTTTCCCACTGTAAGTTGCTCTGAAGAAGCAACCATCAATACGCTCTTCTTTGAATCCGCTCATACTACTCCATCCGTCACTGTTTATACAGCGCGCTTCAGAAAAAAGAAAAAAAAATCTGTGGGACCAAGGCGACTAGCGATCGGCCTGAAAAATAGCATTGGTAGTTATAGCACGGCGTCTATTACTAGAGGGAATAATGCGTACACACATGCATGCAGTGCTTCCACCCCGGGTACACACATGCATGCACTCCGTAGTAGTACAATACATGGAGAGAAAATTGTGGACTTGATTGCGGTTACCACGCCCTAATTAATTAAGCATTATTCCAAATGCGTCTAAAGTCTCTCTGGTGGTGGAAATGCATTGAGAGAAATGCATCATAATGAAGCGCGCCCTGTAAACTGTGACGGATGGTGGAGTAGTATGAAGGTGCAAAACCAAGTACGCGTACTACTGCGCTTGGCTCTTCGCCCCTTCGTGAAGTCGAATAATGATGGTACTCCGCATGTTGGGTACTATAGTGTATGCCTCTGACAATCTGACACCGAATGGACTGATGCATGTCCACCGAGGGTAGGTTGCATTTGTCAAAAGGCGTAAGCGAGCTTCACCTTGTCCTGCAAGTTTCTCCTCGTTCTGCGAGTTGACGGGACACACCAAAAAGTAGTGCTAGTCCATACTCCCTCCTTTCCGGTTAATATGGCTTAATCTTTTTTGCGGGTAAATGAGAGAGTTTTATTCATATATAAGCATTCTTAGGACGATCGGGCCAAGACACTGGTCACTAGGAAGCGAGGTACCCCACAAAAAAGAAGTAGGAAGCAAGGTGTTTCATCAAGCCAGCTCTCGGCCACATTCAAAGTGCAGCAAGCACGGTTCGCACGAAGATGCGCCGCAAGGTTTGCTAACCTGTTTACATGCTGAATAACAAAAAAAGAGGAAATATTACTGAGTGCTACTATTTGTAACAGGATATGAGCCAGAATTAAGCGAGAATTGTGGCGAGTGTTCCATGCAATCAACATCCATTATCACATGCGAGAACCCTCGAAGAGAACCAAATGTGTTGAAGATTGCTTTATCACATTTTAAAATTATAATAAGAGTGCAGACGCTCCTCCATCTGGTTCCTAGTACTAGTATAGTACGTACCTTTATGGACTATAGTAGTAGTACTAGTAAACTTTGCGCTTGGCTGTTTGGGAAGTCGAACAATAATAGCACTAGTAGTATAGTGTATGCTTCTGGCAATCTGACATCGAATTAACTGTTGCACGTCCACCGCCTGAGCGAGGGAGAGCTTGCATTAGTCAGAAGTTTCTCCTTGTCCTGCGAGCCACCGCGCGCAAGCTTCTCCCGCCCTGCAACCTTCTCCTCGTTCGGCAAGTTGACGGGACACAGCAAAGTAATGCTAGTCCATGCTGCCTCCTCTGCGGTTAATATGGCTTAATTTCAAACAAGATAAATACACTGTCTGTCACTGTATATTTGTAAAAATACGATCAGTGGACTTCATAATACGCTCATTGCGCTCAATATATATATTTTCCGGTGTTCATATGGTCACTAGCTCACCCTGACTGAGTATGTGTGTGCATGCACGTGTAGGTTGAGCACTTGAGCGTGACCGTGTGTGTTCCGTCGTGTGCTCGGACATGCATGCATTAGGGCGTCACGCGCGTTTTTGCGTCCATGTGTACATGTGACTGTTGCATACACGTAGGGGGAGTACGTGTAGGGGCCACTAAGGAGCAGTCAAATCACACAGTAAGTTAGTCGGAAGAAGCAACCATCATTTCACTCTTGAATGACACGTACGCAATATAAAATGGTTGATATGGAGAGAAAAAGAAAACCACTATATATACACTAGTAGGAGCCTAAGCTACAAGCCTGCTTGCTTAGGTTGCCCTCTTCACAAGCATAGAACGACGGGCCTGATCCCGCAGCTGGGGGAATGGAACAATGTTCTGCGTAGATGCGGTCGACATCGGCGAGGGAGAAAACCCACAGTCGGTGCGTCCCAATCGGGGGTCACCGCGGTATGGGCCGATGCCGCGTCCCAACCGCCCTTCTAGCTACAGCCCGACGTCCCAGGTAGTCCATCTTCCTTTTGGAGCGGGCTTGCTCCACTGCCGTAGCTCCATCTCCATGTCGATCTTTCTCTACTTCTACCTACTTCTATTTGTGATGAGATTATGTCTCATGAACTAGTGCTAGTACTATTATTCTAATCACACTTCTTCAATATCTTTGCCATCAGGGATGCTCAGGTCGATTTTAGTGGAACTACACAAAAGCATCGTATGATCCGAGGGTGCCAGCCATCTTTCCTTCCCGACATGGAAAGTGCTATGGAACCAGAGGTACCAGAAGGTGGAGAACCAAAGAGTGCTGCTTCTATTGTTGCTGACATTCTCACTAAAGAATCTCCATCTAGCACATTCCTTCGACAGGTTCTACCTGGCCAGGAAATTAAATCATGTTTAGGGTTTAGGGTTTAAGTCGTAGTGACCCCATCAGTAGTTTTTCTATCGTACACGCACTCACAACTTTTTTCTTTGGTTGTGAAGTAAATATTGGCTATGATCTGTGAATCATTGAGACGCATCAGCATGCGTGTTAGTTTTCCATTGTATTTGATGGAATGTTGTAACAGGGCAACCTTGGAATAGGAATGAAAATGGAGTGGAAAAGTTTCCGTTTTTCCGGAGAAAAAATGGAAACGGAGAGAAACCAACATTTCATTTCGTTGGATCGCGCCATTGAGAAAAACCAACGTTTAAATCATGTCTGTCATGTTCGTGTCTCGCCCTCCTCCACGGCTCGACCCCACACGGTCGCTCGGCATGCCACTCACCGCAAATCGAGTAGTACAACATAACTTTCCCGCCTGCTTGTTGATGGATCGCGCCATAGAGTACTAGCACTACTGGAAGAGATTGACGAGTTGGGGGAGGACAGCTAGCTGTAGCATGGACTCCCAAGAACTTACTATTGGAAGAGATCGCGCATGTTGTAGCCGGCTATTGCGATCTTTGAACGCGGAGCAGCCGCGTGCACCTGGAAGCGGCGCGGGCGACGCTCTCTCGGCCGGCGTGCCGCAATCAATGTCGGCGCCAGTGAGAGGTAGCGTCCGCTCTGGCCGGGCATGAATGCGGCACTGACCGTTTCGGGCGGGAAGCACGCGCGGGTGATGAAGAGGGTTCGGGTTGGTCAGGATCGGCCGTGGCAGCGGTCTGGACGTGCGCAATCAAGAGATAATGTACGTTAATATTGCTGCTTATATAATTAACAACGTAAATAATGTGCCAGTTGGAAAAATATGATTGGAGATGGAGATGGAAATGGAATTTTACGTAAACACGGATATGCATGTCTATGTCTATGTGTGTGTGCGCGACGACTCTCGCGACCTGGAAGCGGGGCGTGGTTTTGATCGAGTTTTCTTTCTTGGTACATTAGAAAATTAGTTTGTATAATTCACATCTAGATGTTATTTAAGGATATAACTAAGCTCCCACAAGTATATAATGTAGCAACAAGAAACAAAAAAATTAGGAAAAGACCACAAACAGAGTGGACATCAACTTATATGTGACATAACTATGTCACATCTAGATGTGTCCTAGACAGACCCTTCAAAAATTGTCCGCCAGTTTTCGTTTCTTTTTTCCGGGAACGCGCGTATTCTATTTAAAACCACTGCTATGGAGAGATTTTTTTACTCCATTATAGCCTCTTGTTTGATAGAGTTTCTCGCGTCTCGCTCTCTCACCCTCTCCATATCAAAACAAGATGACAGTGTCCACTCTATCTCTCTCCTCACCGGTGGTCACAGATCCGGCCGAATCTCGTCCGCTGCGGGAGGTGAGGAGGTGCATCATTGATGTTGTCGCCATCGGCGACGGAGGAAGCCGATGCGCATCGTCCTCTCGGAGCCGGTGCTGGCGCGGACGAAGATCCTCCGCGCCCTTGTTCGCTGCCGTCGTGTGGGCAGATCCCACCCGCCCGCCTAAACGACATCTCGCCCACCTGAGGTATAACTTCTTGTACTAGTCCAGCTCCCCAGGTCGCTGCATGCGGGTTTTCTTCTATGCGACTACTCCCCAGCCCCCCATGCATAGTAGCTAGGGTTCGTCGGCTGGTACAACATCACCTAGTAGTACTATTATAGAGGAACTGCCACTCAAAAAGTTGTCCTGATTTATGCCTCAGTGGAGGTATACATGTTGTTTCGACAAAACGTACATGGTGGTTGTGCGGTCATTGTCCATATGGTGGTAGTACTATCACTGGTTAAATGAAGAAATGCTTTTTTTCTCGGGTATCCTGGTTTAGTTCCCATCAAGATAATTATGATGCTTTTGTTTGTTGGTGTACTTTTCATTAATTCTCATTGACAATTGAGATGTCCTTTCTAAACCTTTTTTATATTTTTGGAAACAGCGATGCGTGTCTCCATACCCGGGCATGTCTTCCTCAATTTTAGTGGAACTACACAAAATTGGATGGCCATTGTTGTTCCGGCTCACTGTCCTCTGCCACGTGGTTCTTCCTTCCTCGAGCTTGATTACTGAGAAGAAACAGAACACAGTGAGGATTTGTCGAACTTCTTAGGTGCCTCACCAAAACTTAATGCCAAATGGATGATGCATCACCACGATGACCTATCGATGCTCATGGTTGCGCCTCATGGTTGTGTCGGCTGGTGAAGCTGATCGATTTTCGACGAAAAACAAGCTGTCTGCCATCAGTGCTCTTTGCTTGTTACGCACAAAGATGATATCCTTCGTCAGTTCACCTTGGTTGCGTTGGAGACGCAGTCGTCTTTCACGTTGGTGCAATTTTCGCTAGGGTTTTACGATAGGTCGGCCCAAAATGTGGCTGGCTCACCTTTCATACAGCCAAAAGCAGGTGCAGTGAAGGCACCGGAGCTCAGTCCGTACTACAGTAGTATATATATAAGTGGGAGCCTCAGTGCTTGTTCGCTAGGGTTTGCACTCTCCACACGCTCGCCGCACTACATATATGTTACTCCCTCTGTTCCGAATTACTTGTCTTAGATTTGTCTAGATACGGAGGTATCTAGCACTAAAATGGGTCGTCTAGATACATTTGCTAGGGTTTGCTATATTCACAGTCTCTCACCCTCTCTTCACCAGATCTAAACAAGACTGCGTTGGCCTCTTGTCTCTCTCTCCCCCCTCACAGCTGGTGAAGGAGGCGTCTGTATCCCGTCGCACCGGGAAGGGGAGGAGGTGCAGCGTTCACTCTATCGCCTTCGGCGAGGGAGGCAATCCACTGCCGGCTGCGCTGTTCTCTTTCACCAGCGCCTGTGCGGGAGGGCCACCGACCCCTTCTTCCTCGCTGCCGTACGTAGTGTGGGCAGATCCGGCCTCCCGCCGCACGCCTTGCCACATCCCGACGACCCTAAGGTATAAGTTTCTTTGAAACCGTCGATTGCTCTAGCTGCATGTGGATCTTTTTCGATCTGTAGTCGAATCTAGGTCTTGGTTCAAAGAGGAAAGAAGGTGCGGTGGGCTGGAGCAAGAATCTAGGACGTGGTTCAATGAGGAAAGGAGGGGCGGAAAGTAGTATAGACTGGCTATCCAGCCGCTTTGTAGGTCGAAAAGGGAAAAAGGGGGTAACCCAGTACACACATCTGTAAGGAACCGATCTCTTTGTTGAAAAGGGAAAGAAACTGGGGGGTCGGGTAGTTTGTGCATGACTAGATTTGCTGCCCTCACATAGGAAGAAGGTTCAAAGAGAACAAATATGGGACCAGCGCATATATGCTGCTTGGCTACATACTCTGCATCACCCATTTATACGTGTGGACGCACATGGTGCTGGCATGTCCCATGCAGCTATTTTGCTGTTGTTAATCTCAGAATTAACTACTGATCTGTTTTAAAAGAATTTCTCTGTTAATATGAATCAATGCAACCGTTTTAGAAATGCTATTGTCCTATACTTTGTTTTCCATCAAGATAAGGTAGATGCTTCTTTTTGTGGCCGCATGTTTCATCCTCCTTTATTGGCCAGTAATTGTTTTCTTTTTTGCCTCTTAAAACAGGGATATCTATTCAACTTGTTGCTATAGAAAACTTAAATGTCACACCGGCAACTTTGCTTGATTTCAGTGCAACTGCACAAAACTTGATTGGATTTCCTATTCGTGTTGGTAGATTCGTATTTTATGTTGGTCGTCTCATGAAAGGTCAGTACAGGCCTTCATCCACATGATTGTGCAGTGTGCTTTGAGATGTGCTACTTGTATTGGTACTGTTTTAAATAAATGATGAATTGAAGCTATTGTATTGCTGTCTTTTCCCATTAAGTAGTGAACAAAAATGGGACCAACCCAGACATGATGCTTGTTGCTTTGTTACAACAAATTCAGCATCACCCCCTTTATAAGCCAGTAATTGATGCCACTCTCAGAATTAACTACTGAATCTTATTTCAAAACTGCAACACTTGTTAGGGATTGGCGGGATTACCATTTTTGTGGCCGCATGTTTCATCCTCCTTTATTAGCCAGTAATTGATTCCTTTTTTGCCTCTGTTTATACAGGGATATCTATTCAACTTGTTGCTATTGTGACATTTTGCTTCGCTACGCGAAACACTTTGCTTGATTTCAGTGCAACTGCACAAAACGAGATTGGATTTCCTATTCGTGTTGGCAGATTCGTACGTGATCTTGTGTGCGTCATGACAGGTTGGTACTTGCCTTCATCCACATGATCGTGCAGTGTGTTTTGAGATGCTGTGCTACTTGTATTGGTACTGTTTTAAATAAATGATGAATTGAAGCTATTGTATTGCTGTCTTTTCCCATTAAGTAGTGAACAAAAATGGGACCAACCCAGACATGATGCTTGTTGCTTTGTTACAACAAATTCAGCATCACCCCCTTTATAAGCTTTGTCATTCTTTATACATGTTGAAACAAGGCATTGTTAAGATAATGTCTCAGTCAATATGAATGAATCACACTGATGGAGAATTGCTACTCTCCTGCTTTGTTTCCCATTAAGATAAAGTAGATCAGTAGATGCTTTTCTTCTGGGAGTACAAGTCATCAACCGTTATTTCTTAGTAATTGTTTCCCTTATACCTATTGTTGCTTACAGGGATATCAAAATTAAAGCTCGGTTTTATTCCGACTTCGATTTTAGTTGAACTGCACAAAAGGAGCCAATGTGTAAGGCAAACTGCTGCATTACTGGGTCTAGTTGGTCGTTCCACTTTGCAGAAAGAAGCAGTCACTGTTTGCGCTACATTACAGAAGGAATGACCGAGAAGCTTTACAGAGTATTATTAGACACCGGTGACATGACTAGTCTGCAGAGACCATTGGCAATTTAACAACACGTGGAGTGCCCTGGGCAAAAAGTGCCCAAACAAGTACAAAGCTACGACAGGACTCCACGATCATAGGCATTACATATTTTGAATGGGAAAAGCTTGTCAAAGTTTAATCATTGATGTTAGCAAGAAGACGTTAGTTTAATATATTGGAATTGGAAAACCTTGTCAAAATTTGCTCATTGATGTTAGCCAGAAGACATGCATTTGATATTTTTGAGTGGGACGCCCTTGCTGTGAGCAGCGTCGAGTGTTTTTTCCTATTCCTGTGTTCAGTTTAGAAGTAAATAGTTACTCTGCTGAGATATTCCTGTGTTAAGAGTTTGTTCTGAATATTGTCTATGTAATGCCAGGCCTTGTGTTTGATTGCAAAGTTGAGCTTGGAATGTTGTGGCATGCGGCATCACGAGCTGTTCACCGTGCCTCCTGAGAATAATGCTTCGTATTGTTTTGCATGTCGATCTAATGCCAGTGATTTGCTTGTTAAGAAGATCATCCTCTTCTGTTGTTTCCGTGCTTAAGAAGTTCATCGTCTGATGTTTCATTCATAGCCTATACGACAAGTCGGGTAGGTTAGACGTGAAACCATATGATCTTCCGACCAACTCATGATATTAGGCCGTGATTGGATCGTCGTTTTCCAACCAAAACCGCTTGTAAAACTGACGCTTGTAAATTAAAGCAGATGGTCTCGGGCGAAGGCGCTTGGTTGGTCGATTTCGACTAGTAAAATATCGGAAGTACTTGACACATGATAAAAACGCTGAACGACACTCGGACGATTGCTAATCCAGCCGTTAGCTGTTGTTTCAGCCTTGCCCATGGATGGCATGATACGCACGTCGTGCATGCATGTATCGTCTGGTAATGTCGTCCATATAGCAGTGCTCGTAAAATATACACTGGTCTCTCAAATTACACGCGTAACCCGCCGGTTTTACTTACAGACCTCGGGCCCTCGGTTTCATTACGCCAGTATTCTACGCGTTGTTTTCAATGACGAGTAAATTACACTTGTATGTTAATACAGGTTTGAAATAAACCAGAGCTCCCAAGCGCGGCCTTACCGTTTCATGACGTCTCAGTTTCTCGAAGGTGCTCATAGGTGTCCGATGATCCTGGCTTCCTGAATGAGTAGCGGGCGCTGTATCAGACCATCCATAGGGCCCGCGAGGCCCTCTCCGTTGTGTTTCGAGTTGTTGCGCTCGCCGTGGCGCCGAGCATTGTTAACATCGTCAACGAACATGAGGATTCAGGAGATGACTTTATTTTGACTGGATGACACTAGGGACCCACTAGGGCCATAGCCGTACATACGGAAGTGCCTCCTTATTATGTACAACTATATTTTTTTTGCTTTCTCCTGGTTTCGTGACATCACGGTCCCACACCATTGTCAACCTATGTAGTCAGTATAAACGAGAGAATTGCACAAGGTGCGGCCGACAGCTGGGACCAAGCAGCTCGAGCAGTATTTGTGTTTTTGAGGCGTGAGCACTGCAGAGTTTTTCTTGGCGATGATTTCGTTGTTGTTCAGAGGAGAGAAGGCTATTAACTGGGCGGGCTGTGGCCCGTCTAGCCCAGGCCAGATATCCAGCCCAGATACTAATTTTTTTCAAGATGAAAATGGCTAGCCCAGCTATATGTCTTTTTGAGGAATACCCAGGCAAGGTCAACTTGTTATTCTCCGCTCCGCTGGGCTGCAAATCTTTCCTAGGAGGGATGCATTAGGCTTAACAGGAAAATGGGCTTTAAAAAATAATAAATGGGATGTAATTATAAAAACTGGGCAGTAACTATAAAAAATGCACCAAACACGAAATTAGTTTATAAAAATCATTTATGGATTTTGAAAATCTTAAATTTTCATTGTTGCGCGCGCAATGTTTCATTGGATTTTTACATAATACAAATTTATATTTAATCTGACTAGAAATTTCGGGATAAAAATATTTCAGAGCCCATCAAAATGTGGGAAATTTTATTGAATTATGTCTTCAACGGTTGGTTGAAATTATTAATCATTGTCCTAGCTAGAAAATGGGTTGTACTTTTAACAAACTGTAAATGGGTTGTTGTAAATTCCATTAGAATTCCAAAATGGGCTGTACATTCTTACAAAACGCAAATGGGCTATAAGTTCTCTGCCACACACTTGTGGGCCTACTAAGTGACGCGTCCCCTAAAAAAATATGTTGACTCGTATGCAAGGCTTTGCCAACTTATTATAGTCAACACACGGTTCTAGCAGCAGTGGTCGTTGGATGTCTATCTAACGGATGTCGTGCTTCTTCTTGAATCTCGGATATTCTTAGCTTCGGCCACCCAAAAAATGATTCCTCCCCCTGACATCGGGGGCGCACCGTTTCGGAGGCTGACCTATGGGCCTACTAAGTTGGAGCGTACCAAGGGCTTTGTCAACTTAGTCAATAATAAACGTTTCTAGCTTCAGTGACCGTACGATGTCCATCCAACGGCCGTAGTGCTTCTTCAACCTCTGGTCTTCTTGGTCCAGCCGCCCAAAGCAGCGCCGGTCGTGCCGCCTGCTCCTGCCTCCCGTGGTCGGCTGTGCTGCCGCGGAGGCCTCACCGCCCCCATACTACTCCCACCGCTCGCCAGGGCATCCCTCCACTCACCCACACCCCCTGTTATTCTGCGGTGACGGCAGCCTCACACCGCAGCCGAACCAGTGAACCCTCGTACTCCTCTCCGCGTGGGCTTCCACTGCTGCGTCTTCCCCGGCTCCACGTCGTCCCCTTCCTAGGCCTCGTCGTTGTCCAGACCACCGCCCTGGTGCTCTCGGCGCGGCGTGGTCAACGTGGTCAATGACCGACTTCCATCGAAAGAGTATTGTACGTGGAGAGGCTGACAACTGGGTCCAGGCGGCCGCAAGGAAGTGCCTCCTTATTACGCACAAAATAATTATTTCTCCACCTTACAGCAGGGACCCATCGGATGGGCCACCTTATTTCGCGAAAAAAACGTTTCCCCCCTGACTGCTCAGACCCACCGGACGGGCCAGCGTATTTCGTGAAAAAAACTATCCCCCCGCTGTCAGCTCGGACCCACCGGAAGTGCCTCCTTATTACGCACAAAAAATGAATACTCCCCCTGCTAGGTGGGACCCACCATGGTGGGAGGCTGACTTGTGGGCCTACTAAGTTGACTGGGACGGGGGCCTTTGTCAACTTTAGTCAATATGAACGATTCTAGCTCCAGTGACCGTACGATGTCCATCCAACGGCAGTAATGCTTCTTCAACCTCTGGTCTTCTTGCTCCAGCCGCCCAAAGCAGCGCCGGTCGTGCCACATGCTCCTGCCTCCCGTGGCCGGCTGTGCTGCCGCGGAGGCCTCACCGCCCCCTACTATTCCCACCGCTGGCCAGGCCCTGCGGCGACGGCAGCCTCACACCGCAGCCAAACCAGTGAACCTTCGTACTCCTCTCCACGCGGCTTCCACTGTCGCGTCTTCCCCGGCTCCCTGTCGTCCCCTTCCTAGGCCTCGCCGTCGTCCACTGCCCTAGTGCTCTCGGCGCGGCGTGGTCAACATGGTCAAGTAACGACTTCCATCGGACATGGACTGTACGTGGAGAGGCTGGCAGCTGGGTCCACGGCCGCAGCAAGGAAGTGCCTCCTTATTACGTGCAAAATAATTATTCCTCCACCTGACAGCGGGGACCCACCGGACGGGCCACCGTATTTCGCGAAAAAAACGTTTCCCCCTGACTGCTGGGACCCACCAGCTACACCTTCGCACGCAAGGAAGTGTGTCCGAGCAAAAAAAACAAAATGATTCACCCCCTGACTGCTGGGACCCACCAGTTACATCTTCGCACGCAAGGAAGTGCCTAACAGTCGGGACCCACCTGGTCGAAGTGTACGTAGCGTTGTCATTCTGGTCGCGAACGTGTACGTACATATATACTGGTCGATGTAGAGGCGCGCACGTGTCGTAGTAGAGGCGCGCATGTAGCATGTCATGTACGTACAGCGGTCAGGGTGCAAGAAAGAAAATACGGCCACGTATGTGTACACACGGGTGGGGTCTCGAACGCTTAGTCGCGCATACGTACGGCGAGGGCTCATGTACATGGCTGGGTCGGAACGGAGAAACAGCGTCGTCGTCGTGTTCATGGGGAGGCAACAAAATGCGTCGTGTTCATGGGGAGGCAACGGAATGCGTCGTGTTCATTGGGAGGGCTTGGACGAAACAGGCGATGGAAACGAGGCCTGGCATACCGCAGAATGGAGGAAACGGCCTTGTGTTCGACCGGCCATGTTCAAAACGGGATCCTGTTCATCGGGAGGGGTCTGGCGTACCGCAAAACGGAGGAAACGGACCTCCTACGGTCGAAACGGCGGTCCTGTTGATCGGGAGGGGTGTGGCGTACCACAAAACGGATGAAACGGACTTGCGTTGGAGCGCGACGGTCGAAACGGGGGTCCTGTTCATTGGGAGGGGTGTGGCGTACCGCAAAACGGGTCTCCACGGGATACTGTTCATCTCCACCGTCGACCCCCTCCAGCCTCCACGAGCTACTGTTCATCCACCGTCGACCTCCTCCAGCCTCAACCTGCAACGGTTCATCCACGGGCTCCTGTTCATCCAGCCTCCACCGCGCGCTACTCCACCGGCTACTGTTCAACCAGCCCTGTCCACGGGCTCCTGTTCAACCACCCCTCCACGGGCTACTGTTCATCCTGCCCTCCACCGTCTACTGTTCATCCTGCCCTCCACGGGGTGGTCCTGTTCATCCAGCCCTCCACAGGGTCCTGTTCATCCAGCCTCAACCGGCTCGATCGATCGGGGTCCTGTTCATCTAGAGGCAACACCACGGGGTCCTGTTCATCCACCCCCACCAGGAACTGTTCATCCAACCCCCCTGAGGGAGTCCTGGATTAGGGGGTGTCCGGATGGCCGGACTATACCTTCAGCCGGACTCCTAGACTATGAAGATACAAGATTGAAGACTTCGTCCCGTGTCCAGAAGGGACTTTCCTTGGCGTGGAAGGCAAGCTTGGCGATACGGATATGCAAATCTCCTACCAATGTAACCGACTTTGTGTAACCCTAGCCCTCTCCGGTGTCTATATAAACCGGAGGGTTTTAATCCGTAGAACAACATACACAACAACAATCATACCATAGGCTAGCTTCTAGGGTTTAGCCTCTCCGATCTCGTGGTACATCTACTCTTGTACTACCCATATCATCAATATTAATCAAGCAGGACGTAGGGTTTTACCTCCATCGAGAGGGCCCGAACCTGGGTAAAACTTCGTGTCCCTTGCCTCCTGTTACCATCCGGCCTAGACGCACAGTTCGGGACCCCCTACCCGAGATCCGCCAGTTTTGACACCGACATTGGTGCTTTCATTGAGAGTTCCCCTGTGTCGTCGCCGTCAGGCGTGATGGCTCCTACCATCATCAATGGCGATGTAGTCCAGGGTGAGACCTTCCTCCCCGGACAGATCTTCGTCTTTGGCAGCTTCGCACTACGGGCCAATTCACTTGGCCATCTGGAGCAGATCGAAAGCTATGCCCCTGGCCGTCAGGTCAGATTTGGAAGCTTAAACTACATGGCTGACATCCGCGGGGACTTGATCTTCGACGGATTCGAGCCACTGTCGAGCGCGCCACACTGTCACGACGAGCATGATCTAGCTCTGCCACCGAACAGTGCCCTGGAGGCCGCACCCGCATCAGCTTCGACCCTTAATTCGGAGCCAACTGCGCCGATCGAGGATGGGTGGTTGGACGCCGCCTCGGGGGCTGCGATCCCAACGGCGATCGAGCCGAACACCAGCCCCGCACTCTGCGAGACTCGTGACTCCAAGGAGCCGGACTCCTCTCCGGACTCCGAACCCTCCGCGCCCCTGCCGATCGAATCCGATTGGGCGCCGATTATGGAGTTTACTGCTGCGGACATCTTTCAGCACTCGTCTTTCAGCGATATTCTGAAGACACTGAACTCTCTCTCTTTATCAGGAGAGCCCTGGCCGGACTACGGTCAGCAAAGTTGGGATTTGGACGATGAAGAAATTCAAAGCCCACCCACCACCCACTTTGTAGCCACTGTCAACGACTTAACCGACATGCTCGACTTCGACTCCGAAGACATCGACGGTATGGACGCCGATGAAGGAGACGATGAACAACCAGCGCCTATCAGGCCCTGGAAAGCCACCTTGTCATATGACATATACATGGTGGACACCCCAAAAGAAGGAGATGGCGATGGACCAGCAGAGGATGACCCCTCCAAGAAACAGCCTAAGCGCCGGCGTCAGCGGCGCCGCTCAAAATCCCGCCAAAACAAATACGGTGATTCCAGCACGGGAGATAATAATACTCCGGAAAGTGCCGAAGAAAACCCCCTCTAGCAAGATTTAGCACAGGAGGATGGAGAAACCAGCCCTCATGAGAGAGTGGCAGACAGAGAGGTCGAGGACGATAACTATATGCCTCCCTCCGAAGACGAGGCAAGCCTCGACGATGATGAATTCGTCGTGCCAGAGGATCCCGTTGAGCAAGAGCGTTTTCAACGCAGGCTTATGGCCACGACAAGAAGCCTCAAGAAAAAACAGCAACAGCTTAGAGCTGATCAAGATTTGCTAGTCGACAGATGGACTGAAGTCCTTGCGGCCGAAGAGCATAAACTCGAACGCCCCTCCAAGAGCTACCCAAAGCGCAGGTTGCTACCCCGATTAGAGGTGGAAGCACTTGATGCGGCCGACCAGCCACCTCGTGGCCGCGACAGAGAGGCCTCTCGGCCCTCCACTCAAGCCGCACCCCGTACCAAGGCACGGGAATATGCGCCGGACTTACGAGATATGTTGGAGGACAAGGCAAGGCAAACAAGATCGATCTATGGATTGCGTGGGCGCCCCACGACTCGAGATGGTATCCATCACGCCGGCCACAAATTCGGCAGGGCCGAACACAGTAGACAAAGCTCATTGGAGCTACGTCATGATATAGCCCAGTACAGAGGCGCCGCACACCCACTATGCTTCACAGACGAAATAATGGATCATCAAATCCCCGAGGGTTTCAAACCCGTAAATATCGAATCATATGATGGCACAACAGATCCTGCGGTATGGATCGAGGATTATCTCCTTCATATCCACATGGCCCACGGCGATGATTTCCACGCCATCAAATACCTCCCACTCAAGCTTAAAGGACCAGCTCGGCATTGGCTTAACAGCTTGCCAACAGGATCAATCAGTTGTTGGGAGGACCTGGAAGCCGCATTCCTCGACAATTTCTAGGGCACTTATGTGCGACCCCCAGACGCCGATGACCTAAGTCACGTAATTTAGCAGCCAGAGGAATCGGCCAGGCAATTCTGGACACGGTTCCTAACAAAGAAAAATCAAATAGTTGACCGTCCGGACGCTGAGGCCCTAGCAGCCTTCAAGCACAATATCCGTGACGAGTGGCTTGCCCGGCACCTTGGACAGGAAAAGCCAAAGTCTATGGCAGCACTCACGACACTAATGACCCACTTTTGCGCGGGAGAAGACAGCTGGCTTGCTCGTAGCAACAATATGACCAAGAAGCCTGGTAATTCGGATACCAGGGACAGTAGTGGCAGGTCGCGTCGCAATAAGCAGAAGCACCGCATTAACGGCGAAAATGCTGAGGATACGACAGTTAATGCCAGATTCAGAGGCTCTAAATCCAGTCAGCGGAAAAAGCCATTCAAAAGGAATCCTAGGGGCCCGTCCAGTTTGGACCGAATACTCGACCGCTTGTGCCAGATACATGGCACCCCCGAAAAGCTGGCCAATCACACCAACAGGGATTGTTGGGTGTTCAAGCAGGCAGACAAGTTAGACGCCGAAAATGAAGACAAGGGGCTGCATAGCGATGACGAGGAGGAGCCCCGGCCGTCGAACAACAGTTGATAGAAGGGTTTTCCCCCACAAGTGCGGACGGTGAACATGATATACGCAACCCACATCCCCAAAAGGGATCGGAAGCGCGCGTTAAGGGATGTATACGCGGTAGAGCCAGTCGCCCCAAAGTTCAACCCATGGTCCTCCTGCCCGATCACCTTTGATCGAAGGGACCATCCCACTAGCATCCGTCATGGCGGATTCGCCGCATTGGTTCTAGACCCAATTATTGGCGGATTTCATCTCACTAGAGTCCTTATGGACGGCGGCAGTAGCCTGAACCTACTTTACCAGGATACAGTGCGGAAAATGGGCATAGATCCCTCGAGGATTAAGCCCACCAAAACGACCTTTAAAGGCGTAATACCAGGTGTAGAGGCCAACTATACAGGCTCAGTCACACTTGAAGTGGTCTTCAGATCTCCGGAAAATTTCCGAAGCGAGGAGTTAATCTTCGACATAGTCCCATTCCGCAGTGGCTATCATGCACTGCTCGGGCGAACCGCATTCGCCAAGTTCAATGCAGTACCGCACTACGCATACCTTAAAATCAAGATGCCAGGCCCTCGAGGAGTAATTACTGTCAGTGGAAACACCGAACGCTCCCTCCGAACGGAGGAGCACACGGCGGCCCTTGCAGTGGAAGTACAAAGCAGCCTCTCCAGGCAGTTCTTCAGTCCGGCCATTAAACGACCGGACACCGTCAAGCGCGCCCGGAGTAACCTACAACAAGACCGCCTGGCACGATCTGAGTAGGCGTAGCAATGTGGCCCCAACCCCAGCCCTCGCAAAAATGCGACACCAGTACTTCGCGTACATAACTACGCTCTAGAAATACCATGGGTACAGGGGAAGGGGCACCATCACGGCACGCCCGAAACACGGCTTAAACCGCACAAGGGGCTGCCGATTTTTTAATTTTCTCTTACTTTCAGGACTCCACACTTCGGAAGGCCTGTTCGGCAGTTCAATTGCCGCACAAACGATGCAAGAACCAGGGAAGCAGACAAGCCGCGCCGCATTACGGAACTCCCAGGTGGTCTCTATCACGAGAAGTATACCTGTTTCGCATACTATTCCGCATCTTGCCCCTGGAACGGACATGTTACATAGTCCAACCTTTTGCTTATCGCATTATTTGTATCGTTCTGCTTTGATCGCAGCCCTCTTTAATAAACAGTGCATAGCTTTTGTCTATTTTTGCATTACTCTTTATATATATATATGTTCCTTAATGACATATTGCACCCGTACACTTTGGTACGGCCTAAATACGCCAGGGGCTTTAGTACCCCTCAATATGGTGTGAGAAGTCCGAACACTTTAACAAGTGCGGCACCCCGAACTTATAGCATTATATGCATCGGCTCCGAATCATGTCTTGGGTCAATAGTTGGGTTTGCCCGGCTCCTATGTTTTGGTGCCTTACGTTCCGCTCTATCGGCTAAGGTAGCACTAGGAGAACCACTGCGATTGTGCCCCAATTGAGCTGGGTCGAGCACCTTAGTGGAGAAAGCTAAAATTGACTGTCATGATGAAGCGAGAGCTGGTCGCTGTTCGAGAGGTTTTCTCGAGTCCCTAACGACTTATGCCGCTTAGAGCGAGGAGCCGGCTCTATCCGGCCAAGGCATGGATAGCGCCCCGAACTCGGTCTTCCGAATACCAGGGGCTTCGCCGAAATTTAAAATTATAGAATTCTATGGCTAAGTGAGAGTGTTCACGCATTATAGTCCGATTGCCTTTTTCGTTGGGCTGAGCGCCTCCCTCGAAGGAACCAAACATGGGAAAAAGAGCGCTCAGGTTTATCCCCGAACACCCCAGCACTAGCGGCACGGGGGCAGAAGCCGACGACTTGCCATCTCTCAGAATTGATAAATAGCTACACATAAAGTAATATTTTAAATTCCAACAGCATTGCTTAGCGCATATGAACAAGTTTTCAGCGCACAGGACAAAACGAGCAAGTTTCACTCAAAAATTACATCCCTAGAACATTCATCCACCACAAGGCAGGCACCCTTCAGAACATTCTTATAATAATTCTCGGGCTTGCGATGCTCTTTCCCCGGCGGTGGCCCGTCCTTCACAAGCTTCTCAGCATCCAGCTTGCCCCAGTGCACCTTAGCACGGGCAAGGGCCCTACGGGCACCTTCAATGCAGACGGAGCGCTTGATGACTTCGAGCCTTGGACAGACCTCCACCAGTCGCCGCACCAGCCCGAAATAGCTCCCAGGAAGAACCCCTCCAGGCCATAGCCGAACTATGAGGCCCTTCATGGCCTGTTTGGACGCCTTGTGGAGCTCGACCAGTTGCTTCAGCTGGTCGCTGAGGGGCACGGGGTGTCCGGCCTCAGCATACTGAGACCAGAACACCTTCTCTGTCGAGCTGCCCTCCTCGGCTCAATAGAATGCGGTGGCATCGGACACACTCCTGGGAAGATCTGCGAACGCTCCTGGAGAGCTCCGGATTCGGGTAAGTAACAAGTAACTCACGTTTATGTGTTTGCTTTGCATAAAGAATGCCTTACCCGCCGCTATCTTCTACACCTCATCCAACTCCTGGAGGGTCTCCTGGGATTCGTCCTTGGCAGACTTGGCATTTTCAATAGCCACCGCGAGCTCGGACGCTCTCGTCTTTGAGTCAAGCTCCAAACTCTCATGTTTTTCCATGAGAGCCTGGAGCTCTTGCCATACCTTGCCAACCTCGGCCTCATACTTCTCCCGCTCGGTGCGCTCCGTGGCCGCCCTCTTCTCGGCCTCGACTAGCGCTTGCTTAAGGGTCGCCACCTCAGACATGGCCCCTACAATAGACACGATAATCCT
Source organism: Triticum urartu (assembly GCF_003073215.2). Lineage (NCBI taxonomy): Eukaryota > Viridiplantae > Streptophyta > Magnoliopsida > Poales > Poaceae > Triticum > Triticum urartu. Next base: position 593,722,557 of record NC_053025.1, read on the forward strand.
GTCATTTTTTGCAATTGCACCTTTTTATATATGTTTAAACAAGGTATTTCTTACCTTCATTGTCCTCGAGCTGCTTCTTGGCACGCCCGAGCTCTTGCTCGGACTGCTCGAGGTTCTGCTTTAGCGTGTCCACTTTCGCAGTCAGTGCGGCGGACGCAAGCAGAGAAGCCTGCATACGCATATTGACTCCCTTTTGTTAGACTCCTGCGAATTTTATTTGATCCTCTATTCGGCTTTTCTTCCCGAACGCCAAACAGAGCATCAGGGGCTACTATCTATGCGGTAATATTATTTTCACATTCTTTACTTACCTTAAAGCCTGTTAAAAGGCTAGTACAAGCTTCAGTCAGTCCGCTCTTGGCGGACTGAACCTTCTGGACCACTGCACTCATAATGGTGCGGTGCTCCTCGTCGATGGAGGCGCCTTGGAGCGCCTCCAACATATTGTCCGGCGCCTCCGGTTGGACGGGGGTCACCGGCACGGTGGGCTTGCTCCTCTTGGAAGGAGGTCCCCCGCCGGACTCTGGAACCTTTGAAGGTTCCGGAGCGGTGTCCGGCCTAGTGCCGGACTTGGAGCCCTGAGGGGTTTCATCCCCTTTATTCCTGGAGTCTGGGAGGTCGCCTTGCGGCGCCTCCAGGACCACCTCCTCCTGGCTTGGAACCTGTTGGGACAACACTTCGGTGTCGTACGTAGGGAGGGGGGAGGAAGCCGTCGGAAGCGAGTTCACATCCGACGAGTCCAGTGAGCCGCTCGACGACGCGTCAAGCCGGTCTTTGGGTGGGCTACATAAACATATTCGACATAAGGGAAAGTTTTGCAATAAACGAATACTATGAATTACTCTGGTATCCGGATACTTACGATTTTGCCAGGGGCTTGGCCCTGGGCGGCCACTCCTCTCCGCCGTCGTCGGCGTCGGTGGAGTAGTCCGGAGGAAGGGTTTTCCCCTTCTTGGACCCTCCGGCCTCCCCAGAGAGGGCGGCCTTCCTTTTCTTCTCTCCTCCCGCTGGAGGGGGAGAGGTCTCTTCTTCTTCCTCCCCGTCTTCACGGGAGGAATGCGCCTCGGAACCGTCGGATGATGGATCCGACACCTCCTGGCGCCGGGCCCTCTTTCGAGTCCCCGTGGCCTTTTTCGCGGCCTTCTTCTCCGGCACCACATAGGGTGCCGGAACCAGCAGCTTCGCCAAGCGAGCGTCCGCTGGGCCTTCGGGCAAAGGAGTCGGACAATTGATCTGTCCAGACGTCACCTGCCAATCCTGTCAAAGGTAAGGGAGCTTAGATCCCGCATGGAGTCAAACTATGAAAAACTGATACCCTGTAAAAGGAAAAAACAGCTTACCGCATGAGCGTGACGCTGCATACTGAATCCGCGATCCTCGGTAGCGGATGCGGGGGCCTCGGCGCCCTTGAAAAGCACCTTCCAGGCATCTTCGTAAGTCGTTTCGAAGAGCCTGCTCAGAGTTTGGTGCCGTGCCGGGTCGAACTCCCACAAGTTGAAAGCCCGTTGTTGACACGGGAGGATCAGGCGGATGAGCATAACCCCACGACAAGTTTGAGCTTCTTGTCCACCAGGGTTTGGGCGCATGTTTGGAGTCCGGTCAGCTCTCCTTTTTTACCCCACGACGGGCCCGTCTCCTTCCAGGAGGTGAGCCGCGTAGGGGGTCCGGATCGAAACTCGGGTGCTGCGACCCATTCGGGGTCGCACGGCTCGGTGATGTAAAACCACCCCGATTGCCACCCCTTCAGGGTCTCCACAAAGGAGCCCTCGAGCCATAATACGTTGGCTATCTTGCCCACCATGGCGCCTCCGCACTCCGCCTGGTTGCCGCGCACCACCTTCGGCTTGACATTGAAAGTCTTGAGCCATAGGCCAAAATGGGGGCGGATGCGTGGGAAAGCCTCGCACATGACGATAAACACCGAGATGTTGAGGACAAAGTTCGGGGCCAGATCGTGGAAATCCAGGCCATAGTAGAACATGAGCCCCCGGACAAATGGGTGAAGAGGGAAGCCCAGTCCGCGGAGGAAATGGGGGAGGAACACCACCCTCTCATGGGGCCTAGGGGTGGGGATGAGCTGCCCCTTTTCGGGAAGCCGGTACGCAATGTCGTTAGACAAGTATCCGGCCTTCCTCAGTTTTTTGATGTGTCCCTCCGTGACGGAGGAGACCATCCGCTTGCCTCCCGCTCCGGACATGGCTGGAGAAGGTTGAGGTGGGGAGTGCGGACTTGGGCGCTGGAGCTCGAGTGCGCGAGAATGGATAAGTAAGGGAGGAAGAAGGCGTAGGTGAAAAGGTGGATCCTTATCCCCTTATATGGGTAGACGCAACTACGTGTCCCCACCAGCCTGGTAAAACTCGCTTATCTCCAAGCGTCGTAATCAATGGCGCGGTTGGGTTACCCACGCTCGTATTGATGAGAATCCCGGAATAAGGGGACACGATCTCTGCTTTAACAAGACGTGCCAAGGAAACCGCCTCGCATGACGCGCTGAGGTGGGATAATGAAACGACTCGGATAAAGGCTTGGCCGTGGTGTGTCACGCTACGGAATACGTCAGTAGATTAGATTGGTGTAAATATTATTCTCTCTATGGCAATATGTGGAAACTTATTTTGCAGAGCCGGACACTATCTTTGTGTTCAAAATCTTCTATGAAGTATTTGGAGGAGGAACCCGCCTTGCAATGCCGAAGACAATTTGCGCATCGGACTCGTCGTCATTGAAGCCTAGTTCAGGGGCTACTGAGGGAGTCCTGGATTAGGGGGTGTCCAGATGGCCGGACTATACCTTCAGCCGGACTCCTGGACTATGAAGATACAAGATTGAACACTTTGTTCCGTGTCCGAAAGGGACTTTCCTTGGCGTGGAAGGCAAGCTTGGCGATACGGATATGCAGATCTCCTACCATTGTAACCGACTTTGTGTAACCCTAGCCCTCTCCGGTGTCTATATAAACCGGAGGGTTTTAATCCGTAGAACAACATACACAACAACAATCATACCATAGGCTAGCTTCTAGGGTTTAGCCTCTCCGATCTCATGGTACATCTACTCTTGTACTACCCATATCATCAATATTAATCAAGCAGGACGTAGGGTTTTACCTCCATCGAGAGGGCCCGAACCTGGGTAAAACTTCGTGTCCCTTGCCTCCTGTTACCATCCGGCCTAGACGCACAGTTCGGGACCCCCTACCCGAGATCCGCCGGTTTTGACACTGACACCCCCCCCGCCCCCACAACGCTCACTGTTCATCCAGAGGCAGCATCGATCGGCTTTAGTTAGCAGCAGTAGCGAAGGAATCGCTCGATTGGGTTCAGTTAACAGCCATCGATCGATCGCTCGGGTTCAGTAACGCGTAGCCTGTAGTGCAATCGCTCGGGTTCAGTTAGAGCCCAATGCCTTGCTCGGGTTCAGTTAGAGCCAACGCCTCGCACACACGCGCGTACGTGTACGAGAGAAACACGCATCGCTCGGCCCCCGACCTCCCACCGTAACCGGGAACACCTTGAAATTTTCCTCGTCCTCGCTTCTACCACGGTGTTTTCCGTCATGGACGGCCCAAAGAATGTCATGTAGTTGCGTCTCCGGCCCACCCAGGACGAAAAGCCCATTTTCTGTCATAGAAGTAGGAGCCCACCACATCTATGATGATACCGGGTTTTGTCACATTTATCATCATAGAAGTGTCATATGTATGACAGAAAAAAAATCGTTCGGCCCAAAATGTCACGGATGTGTCTTTTTTTGTAGTGTTAACCCTGGGTTTTAGGTGAATACACCAGGCTTCCAAGCCGTGGCTTGATAGCCAATTACAAGGGTCCTTTCAAACTCTTTGTTGCGTTGCACAAAGAGCCCCCAAGTAACTTTATGAGCTATGCTCAGTGTGCGCCCATGTTTGAGTTTGTGCTTTGTGCAACACTCTCTTTGGCTCCACATGATTTCCTTTGTGGCTTTAAAGCCCATCAAGAGGTGTAGCTATGGTGTGATAACAACCAAGCCCCCTAGTGAACTTCCTTTCCGGTTTTTTAAACCAATCAAAAGGTGTAGCTATGGTTCAGATATGACCAAGCCCCCTAGTGACTTTGTGCTGCTGCAAAAGCCGGTTTAACAAAATTTTGCTTTTGTTAGCGGGAACCCTTGTAAGCACACACATGATGTAAAAAGAACAGAGACCCCGCTTTATTTGAGGCTCCGGTTTATTATATAATATATACATTGTCATAAATATGTACATATGAAAAAGTCGATGGCTCAAGTATAGTAAGGCCGAAGAAGAGCTATGTTCCATGGCCGCTTGGTCTCCTCCTCCGATTTACGTGAGTCTTTGTGCTCTCGAACATCAATGACGTAGTATGACCCGTTGTGCAGATTCTTACTGACCACAAAGGGTCCTTCCCAAGGTGGGGATAACTTGTGCATATCAGTCTGATCCTGGATGAGCCGGAGCACCAAATCGCCTTCTTGAAAGGTTCTGGTATTAACCCGGCGGCTGTGATAACGTCGGAGATCTTGTTGATAAATTGCCCTACGTGCTGCTGCAAGATCATGCTCTTCATCCAACAGGTCCAGGGAATCTTGACATGCCTTCTCATTATCAGCTTCAACGTAGGCTGTCACACGGGGAGAGTCGTGACGGATGTCACTAGGAAGAACTGCCTCCACTCCATAAACCATGAAGAAAGGTGTGTAACCCGTAGACCTATTGGGTGTGGTGTTGATGCTCCATAACACAGAAGGTAGCTCCTCAACCCAACAACCCGGTGTCCGCTTCAAAGGAACCATAATCCTGGGTTTGATACCTTGTAAAATTTCTTGATTTGCCCTCTCCGCTTGACCATTAGACTGGGGGTGAGCCACTGATGCTATATCGAGCCGGATGTGCTCACGTTGGCAAAATTCCTCCATCTCCCCTTTTGATAGATTAATACCATTATCAGTTATAATACTGTGTGGAAAACCTAGAATATCACCTTTTTGATGAATTTAACCGCCGTGGCCGCATCACACTTACTGACTGGTTCTGCCTCCACCCATTTGGTAAATTTATCAACTGCTACTAATAGGTGGGTCGTTTTGTCCTTGGATCGCTTGAAGGGTCCAACCATATCAAGCCCCCAAGTCACAAATGGCCAAGTTATTGGAATCATCCTCAACTCTTGAGCCGGAATGTGCACACGGCAGGCAAATTTTTGACAACCGTCACATTTCTTGACTAAATCTTCCGCATCAGCATGAGCTGTTAACCAGTAAAAACCGTGGCAAAAAGCTTTAGCAACCAAAGACTTTGAACCGGCGTGGTGGCCACAATCCCCTTCATGGATTTCTCGCAAAATCTCACAACCCTCTTGAGGAGAAACACAACGTTGAAGTGGTCCTGAAACGTTGTAATGATGTAGCTCCCCATTGAGTATGGTCATGGACTTGGAATGCCGAATTATCTATCGGGCCCATGTTTCATCGTTTGGTAACTCGCCCCGGTTCATGTAAGCCAGATATGGGATTGTCCAATCCGGTATGACGTGCAAAGCTGCCACCAATTGAGCCTCCGGATCAGGAATAGCCAACTCTTCTTCTGTTGGTACCTTGACTGACGGATTATGCAATACGTCAAGAAAGACATTTGGCGGAACTGGTTTACGCTGAGAACCAAGACGACTTAAAGCGTCCGCCGCTTCATTCTTTTGCCGGTCTACATGGTCCACCTGATAACCTTTGAAGTGACCAGCCACTGTATCCACCTCTCGCCGATATGCAACCATGAGTGGGTCTTTAGAATCCCAAGTGCCAGACACATGTTGAGCCACCAGATCTGAATCCCTGAAGCACTTAACCCGGCTTAAGTTCATCTCCTTAGCCATCCGAAGACCGTGGAGTAAAGCCTCATATTCAGCTGCATTGTTAGTACAAGGGAACATTAAATGGAGGACATAACAAAACTTGTCACCTCGTGGGGAAGTTAGTATGACTCCAGCCCCCGAGCCTTCCAACTGTCTGGACCCATCAAAATGAATAGTCCAATACGTATTATCTGGTTTTTCTTCTGGTGCCTGTAACTCCGTCCAATCATTGATGAAGTCCACGAGTGCCTGGGATTTTATCGCTGTGTGGGGTATATATTTGAGCCCATGTGGTCCAAGCTCAATAGCCCACTTGGCAATCCGGCCAGTTGCTTCTCTGTTTTGAATGATATCTCCCAGAGGGGCTGAACTGACCACTGTGATGGGATGGCCCTGAAAATAGTGTTTAAGCTTCCGGCTTGCCATAAACACTCCATACACCAGCTTCTGCCAATGTGGATACCGCTGCTTTGACTCAATGAGCACCTCACTAATATAATAATACGGCCGTTGAACCGGATATTCCTTGCCAGCCTCCTTGCGCTCCACCACAATAGCCATGCTAACAGCTCGGGCATTAGGAGCCACATATAGCAATAACGGTTCCTTATCGATCGGCGCTGCAAGCACAGGCGGTTCAGCTAATTGCCTCTTCAGATCCTCAAACGCTTTATCGGCTGCCTCGCTCCAGACAAAATTATATGTTTTCTTAAGCATCTGATATAAAGGGATGGCCTTCTCTCCAAGGCGACTGATAAACCGGCTCAAAGCTGTAATTCGGCCGGCCAGACGTTGAACGTCATTGATACACGCCGGTTTAGCCAAAGATGTAATTGCTGAAAATTTTTCCGGATTAGCCTCAATGCCTCTGTTTGACACCAGAAAACCCAAGAGCTTGCCTGCCGGGACACCAAAGACACACTTCTCCGGATTGAACATCATCTTGTAAACCCGGAGGTTGTCAAAGGTTTCTCTCAAATCATCTATCAATGTTTCCTCCTTTCTGGACTTAATCACAATATCATCCACATATGCATGAACATTGCGCCCAATCTGCTTATGAAGGCAATTCTGAACACAGCGCTGGTAAGTTGCCTTGGCACTCTTGAGTCCAAAGGGCATGGGGACATAGCAGGAGGCTCCGAAGGGAGTTATGAAAGATGTCTTCTCCTGGTCCTTAACCGCCATTTTGATCTGATGATAACCAGAATAAGCATCCAGAAAACACAAACGGTCACAACCTGTCATAGCATCAATTATCTGATCAATACGAGGGAGAGCAAAGGGGTTTGCAGGGCAAGCCTTGTTTGAATCTATGTAATCCACACACATACGCCAAGTGCCGTTTTTCTTAAGAACCAGTCCGGATGAAAGACCTCCACGATAAACCCTGCGGCCAACAACCGAGCTACCTCTTCACCGATAGCCTTACGCCTTTCTTCATTGAAGCGGCGGAGAAACTGTCGCACCGGCTTAAACTTAGGATCAATGTTAAGTGTGTGCTCAGTGAGTTCCCTCGGTACACCTGGCACGTCAGAAGGCTTCCATGCAAAGATGTCCCGGTTCTCATGGATGAACTCGATGAGCGCGCTTTCCTATTTGGGATCCAGGTTAGCGCTGATACTGAACTGTTTGGATGAATCGCCGGGAACAAAATCAACCATCTTAGTATCTGTAGCCAATTTGAACTTCAACGCCAGATCATGTTCCGTAGTCGGCTTTTTCAAAGAGGTCATATCTGCCGAATCAACTTGCTCTTTATAGAATTTCAACTCCTCCTTAGCACAAAACGACTCAGCATAAGCCGCATCACCTTCCTCACATTCCAAAGTGATCTTTCTGCTTCCATGTACTGTGATAGTCCCCTTATGACCTGGCATTTTAAGCTGTAGGTAAACATAACACGGCCGCGCCATGAATTTAGCATAAGCCGGCCGCCCAAACAAGGCGTGGTACGGACTTTTGATTTTTACCACCTCAAAAGTCAATGTTTCCGATCTTGAATCATAATCATCTCCAAAAGACACCTCTAAGGCTATCTTGCCCACTGGATATGCCGATTTACCAGGCACCACACCATGAAAAACGGTATTTGACGGTTCAAGATTCTTATCTATCAACCCCATAAGGCGGAATGTACCATAATATAGAATATTGATACTATGTCCCCCATCCATGATCACTTTGGTGAACTTGTATCCCCCAACTTGAGGGGCCACCACCAGGGCCAAGTGACCCGGATTGTCAACCCGGGGTGGATGATCCTCTCTACTCCACAAAATGGGTTGCTCAGACCAGCGCAAATACTGAGGCACTGCCGGTTCAACAGAGTTTACTGCCCTCTTGTGAAGCTTCTGATCACGCTTACACAAACTAGTAGTGAAGACATGATATTGCCCGCTGTTTAGCTGCTTGGGATTGCTCTGGTAACCCGACTGCTGCTGCTAGTGGTGGTTCCCATGATTGTTGTAACCTCCCTGGTTGCCTTGGTGCCCTTGATTGATGTGTCCGGTTTGGTTGCCTTGAAACCCTAAACCGGAACCGCCACCTCCGTAACCTGGCCCGTGGAAACCACCTCCTGAACCGCCAGGCGGGCCATTATCATACTGGAACATATTGGAGTTCTTGAAATCCCGCATGATATAACAGTCCTTCCAAAGATGCGATGCTGGCTTCTCCTTTGATCCATGCTTTGGACAGGGTTGATTTAACAGGCGCTCCAAATTGGGGCCTGAACCTCCGTCCCTCTGGGCTGCTTGCCCTTACGGCGCTGGCCATTCTCCTGAGCATTGGTGTTAGCGACAAAGTCCAAGCTGCTGTTGGCTTTGCGCTTACCATTGTTCCCATGGCCTGCTGGATTATGCTGCTGACCCTTGGCGTTACCGTTCTTCTTCCCTTTCCCCGGTTTATCCTCCTCTGAGTCCGGGTCCTTGGTATTATCTGAATCGGCGTACTTGACCAAAGCGGCCATGAGCGTTGACATATCATTGCAGTGACGTTTGAGCCTTCCTAACTTTTGTTTGAGAGGCAGAAAACGACAATTGCCCTCCAATGTTAGTACTGCGGTATCTGCATTGATACGATCCGATGAGTGCAAAATCGCTGAGACCCGCTTGACCCAATGGGTCATGGACTCTCCCTCCTCTTAGACACAAGCGGCCAGATCCACGATTGACATCGGCTGCTTACAAGTATCTTTGAAGTTCTGGATAAACAGGTGCTTCAATTCGGCCCATGATCCTACAGAGTTAATTGGTAAGCTCTTCAACCAGGTACGAGCTGCTCCTTCCAACATCATGGTGAAGTATTTAGCACATACTACCTCATCCACATCTAACATCTCCATTGCCATCTCATAGCTTTCCACCCACGCCTCTGGCTGCAAATCAGCGGTGTAATTTGGTACCTTGCGAGGTCCCTTGAAGTCCTTGGGCAATCTCACATTACGCAAAGCGGGGGTGAGACACGGCACCCCTAAGGAACTGAATACAACACCTGGCTCTACTGAAGCGGTAGGGTGAACCGGAGTATGTTGTTGTGCTCCGTGTCAAGCTGCTAACTCGGCCTCCCGATGCTCACGGCCATGATCCACAACATCCTGCGCATTAGCACCTCCCCCTGCCGGGTTGTGTCCTCGCGGCGAATTTCGGCGACGTGCACTGCTTGACACAGTCGGTTCATCCTCAACGTGTCTGCTATAGCTCCGGCTCGTACGGGGAATGGAATGAATCCTCTCACGACTGTGTAAATATGCCTGCTGCTGATTTAGCGCCGTTTGCAGGAGATCTCTGGCCCGACGTGCCTCAATCGCAACTGGTGATTCACCATCGGTTGGGAGGGCTGCCAGGCGTGAAGCGGCAGCCACGATATTGTCCAATGGGTTGGAATAATGCCCGGGAGGTGTTGGTACATACTGTGGCACAACGTTGTTCTGACGGGGCGGGTCCATCATGCGCGGTTGAACCGGCACTCCTGTTCCTGGTACCTCCGCTCGGTTCAGTAAGGGCTGGTTACTAGCTCCTGCTCCTGGTGTGTTGAAGAGATTTCGCGGCTCATAACCCGACGGGAGATGCGATCGGTACCTTCTTCTCATGACTTCTTCGGAAGCGTTCTGATCCAGCCTAATCGGGTAGGCCTGTGCTTATAATTCAGCCCGTTCTGTAGCCATCCTAGCATTCTCCGCCGCTAGGTCTGCTTTAGCCTGGGCTATCTGATCCTTTACCTTTGCAATCTCCGCGTTGTGCTGATCCCTGGCTACTGCATCCACTTCTGCGGCCATCAATGTTGCCAAAGCGTCGAACAAGTCAGACAGGACTCTAGCCGGAGGCGGCGCAGAGCTTCCCGCCCCCACCGGTGTGGTCGTTGTTGAACCAGAGAGTATTGCTGCAGTAGCCGACAAATGAGGCGCTGATTGTGTGACGACCATGAAGATGGCGGCCCAGTTTGGCAGATCAGGGGAATCCGGATACTATTGCCCTCGGATCCTCCATTAATCCGGCCATCCTGCAACTGATAGAGCGATCCGGTCTCCCCAGAAGACTCGTCGTCGGAACAGACAACGGTTTCACCATCGGATGTCGGTCCGTCCTCGTATTCTGCTCCATGGATGACACCTACGAAAACATGCTTCATCAGGGGCTGAATTGGTGAAGAACTTGCACGCTGAGCCGTTTCGATGATGTCGGTGAGGTGTCTGGCTCAGGGGCCGGTTCGCCAATCTTGCCGATGAAAACGTGAATCCCACCAAAGGGGACCCGGTATCCATATTCAATTGAATTGGCCTCGGGACCCCATCCTGCATTGTCGATGTAGAGCTTGCCACGTAGACTCTTCGTCATCCGGCCCACAGCGTATCCCTTGAGTCCATCAAAGCTGTCCTTCAAGAACTCGAAACCATCGTGCGATAGCCCCACGGTGGGTGCCAACTGTCGTGGGTTTGTCACGACAGATGTCCTTGTGAAAGGACTTAGTCGTGGAGCCATCGCAACGGGTTAGCTTAAAGGGGTTAAACCGGACAAGGGGACACAGGGAGTTCTATACTAGTTCGGCCCCTTCAAGGAAGGTAAAATCCTATGTCTAGTTGTGGTTGGTATTGCTAGGATTTCGAAGGCCAGGGAGAGAATCCGCTTTGTCTGGCTCTCGAGTTGTTGTCCCTCAACCGCAATTGGGTCGTCCCTTTATATACATAGGTTGACGCCCGCCGGTTTACAAAGTCCCGAAGCCGGATTATAAACGTGTCCGTTTGGTCTCCACACTTCCTATCTTACAAAATAAGTTACATGATTAAGTCGGTTTACATCTATAGGCCTTAACTCACTTCTGGGCCTTGGGCCTTCGTAAAGCGTCATCATCTTCACGTCTTCATGGGCTTCCAATCTTCATAAAGTTCACCTGGCTACTCCTGGCCGGTTTAGGTCCAATAATAATATCCCCAACAAAGTGCCAAAAAGATTTTCAAGATCATAAGAAGTATGATTATCTTCCACAATTATGTTTTCATGAGGCAAAACAGTAATAGGAGCAGCATTATTTGGGGGAGATATCTTTTACCTCTCTTCCTTTTTCTTTTCTTCTTCTTCACCACATCATGTGTGGGTTCAATCCTCTTTTTGGAGCTCCTTATTAATGAGATTGATTGAATAGGAGGCTCTTCCTCGTTACCTGATTCATCATAAGAAATAATAGGAGGGTATTGGGAAGTCTCTTCCCTTTCATTAGTATTCTCTTCATCTTCTATTTGTTTTCTTTTATTTATGTAGTTGGCAATATAAGGATTTTTAATACAATTCACCGCACATTTCATATAAATTTCCTCTAGATCAAAACCAAGAAGTTTATAACGGGCAAATTCTAGAAGATGCTTAGTTATATGTTTCATTTCTTCGTAACCCATAAGCAAACTGAGTTCATTATAATGTGCAAGGGAAATCAAGTCATCACAATTTTTGGACACGATTAGATCATGAGACAATTTTCATCGGATAGCTAAATGACCCTGTTCATTGCAAAGTCCACAAGTACGGCCAAGAAAATTTAAATTTTCAGCACAATCATCTAGCCTTTGTTGCAACAATTTAGTTTCTAAGTACTTATGCCTCTTGCAATATCTATATTCCCTATTTGGTGTGTACTTGCAAATCCAATGCACTCCACAAAAATTGACATGTTTATAGGAGACATTTTCATCATAACTAGTGCAATCATCATTAGTACCATGGATATTCAAGGAGTTCATACTAACAACATTGCAATCATGCTCATCATTCAGAGATTTAGTGCCAAACATTTTAATGCATTCTTCTTCTAACACTTTGGCACAATTTTCCTTTCCATCGTACTCACGGAAGATATTAAAAAGATGAAGCGTATGAGGTAGAATCAATTCCATTTTTTGTAGTTTTCTTTTATAAACTAAACTAGTGCTAAAACAAGAAACAAAAAGATTCAATTGCAAGATCTAAAGATGTACCTTCAAGCGCTAACCTCCCCGGCAACGGCGCCAGAAAAGAGCTTGATGTCTACTACACAACCTTCTTCTTGTAGACGTTGTTGGGCCTCCAAGTGCAGAGGTTTGTAGGACAGTAGCAAATTTTCCTCAACTGGATGACCTAAGGTTTATCAATCCGTGGGAGGCATAGGATGAAGATGGTCTCTCTCAAGCAACCCTGCAACCAAATAGCGAAGAGTCTCTTGTGTCCCCAACACACCCAATACAATGGTAAATTGTATAGGTGCACTAGTTCGGCGAAGAGATGGTAATACAAGTGGTATATGGATAATAGATAAAGGTTTTTGTAATCTGAAAATATAAAAACAGCAAGGTAACTAATGGTAAAAGTGAGCGTAAACGGTATTGCAATGCTAGGAAACAAGGCCTAGGGTTCATACTTTCACTAGTGCAAGTTCTCTCAACAATAATAACATAATTGGATCATATAACTATCCCTCAACATGAAACAAAGATTCACTCCAAAGTCACTAATAGCGGAGAACAAACGAAGAGATTATGGTAGGGTACAAAACCACCTCAAAGTTATTCTTTCCAATCAATTTGTTGGGCTATTCATATAAGTGTCACAAACAGCCCTAGAGTTCGTACTAGAATAACACCTTAAGACACAAATCAACCAAAACCCTAATGTCACCTAGATACTCCAATGTCACCTCAAGTATCCGTGGGTATGATTATACGATATGCATCACACAATCTCAGATTCATCTATTCAACCAACACATAGAACCTCAAAGAGTGCCCCAAAGTTTCTACCGGAGAGTCAAGACAAAAACGTGTGCCAACCCCTATGCATAGATTCCCAAGGTCACGGAACCCGCAAGTTGATCACCAAAACATACATCAAGTGGATCAATAGAATACCCCATTGTCACCACGGGTATCCCACGCAAGATATACATCAAGTGTTCTCAAATCCTTAAAGACTCAATCCGATAAGATAACTTCAAAGGGAAAACTCGATCCATTACAAGGGAGTAGAGGGGGAGAAACATCATAAGATCCAACTATAATAGCAAAGCTCGCGATACATCAAGATCGTACCACCTCAAGAACACGAGAGAGAGAGAGAGATCAAACACATAGCTACTGGTACATACCCTCAGCCCCGAGGGAGAACTACTCCCTCCTCGTCATGGAGAGCACCGGGATGATGAAGATGGCCACCGGAGAAGGATTCCCCCCTCCGGCAGGGTGCCGGAACGGGTATAGATTGGCTTTCGGTGGCTACGGAGGCTTCTGGCGGCGGAACTCCCGATCTATTGTGCTCCTCGATAGTTGTAGGGTATATGGATATATATAGGCGGAAGAAATACATCAGGGGAGCCACGAGGGGCCCACGAGGGTGGAGGGCGCGCCCAGGGGGGTGGGCGCGCCCCCCTGCCGCGTGGCTTCCTTGTTGATCCCCTGACGTGCACTCCAAGTCACCTGTATTGCTTTCTTTCCAAAAATAACTTTTCCGAAGGTTTCATTCCGTTTGGACTCCGTTTGATATTCTTTTTTCTTCGAACCCCTAAAACAAGGAAAAAACAGAAACTGGCACTAGGCTCTAGGTTAATAGGTTACTCCCAAAAATCATATAAAATAGCATATAAATGCATAAAAAACATCCAAGGTTGATGATATAATAGCATGGAATAATCAAAAATTATAGATACGTTGGGGACGTCTCAGCAGGCAGGAGTCGGTCTACTTGTCACGGACGTGATGCCTATATACATGATCATACCTAGATATTCTCATAATTATTCGCTTTTCTATCAATTGCTCGACAGTAATTTGTTCACCCACCGTAATACTTATGCTATCTTGAGAGAAGCCACTAGTGAAACCTATGGCCCCCGGGTCTATTTTCCATCATACAAGTTTCTAGTCTATTTTATTTTGCAATCTTTACTTTCAATCTATATCATAAAAGTATCAAAAATACTTATCTTATTATTATCATCTCTATCAGATCTCACTCTTGCAAGTGCCCGTGAAGGGATTGACAACCCCTTAATCGCGTTGGTTGCGAGGTTCTTATTTGTTTGTGTAGGTACGAGGTGACTCGCGCGTGGTCTCCTACTGGATTGATACCTTGGTTCTCAAAAACTGAGGGAAATACTTACACTGCTTTACTGCACCACCCTTTCCTCTTCAAGGGAAAACCAACGCAGTGCTCAAGAGGTAGCAAGAAGGATTTCTGGCGCCGTTGCCGGGGAGATCTACGCCAAGTCAAGACATACCAAGTACCAATCACAATCTTATCCTTCGCATTACATTATTTGCCATTTGCCTCTCGTTTTCCTCTCCCCCACTTCACCCTTGTTGTTTTATTCGCCCTCTCTTTTCGTTCGCCTCTTTTCCGCTTGCTTCGTCGTTATGGCTAGTCCTTTATCCACTCCTTTGTCTCCCGAGAATGAAGTTCTTAATTTTAAACAAAGGGAGGGAGAAAATCTAAAAGATGCCTGGTATAGAATTTGCAATGCACAAAGTAGATCTACTAGGAAGCAATCTACTTCCATTCTTCTTCGCAATTTTTATTGAGGCATCACTCCTTGGAATAGATGTATTCTTGATACCATTACCAGAGGAAATTTCTTGGGTAGCCATACTTTTTATTCTTATAATGCTATGATAGATTTGTTTGGGCCACCACCTCTTTTGGTTAATGGAACTATTTTAACTTTGGAACATGTAATGCAACGGCTTGAAATTATTGAAAATAAAGTTGCCACCGTAGAGTTAATTGATTGGATAGAAAGATCCATAACAAAATTACCCAATACGGATCTAAGGTAGGAGTTTCTCTTAAAAAATTTAAAGAAAAGGGACCTATGGTTAATGAAAAGATAGATCAAGATTCCACTAGAATTGATAAAATTGAGGATATTATTACCAACCTTGGGTCTGCCTTTTCTTCTGTGAAAAACACTCCCCCTAATGCTAAGATTTCCAAATTGATGTATGTTCCTAAAAAGAAGGGTGAAACTTCTAGTAAGGAAAATGCGGACCTCAAATCCATAAGTGTTCACCCCAATTTTCTCACTATCCTTAAGGAACCTTTTGCTACATATGATTTTCTTGATTTCATGCCTAGGAGTTTGATTATTAATAAAAATAAAGAAACTCCTAAAAGCTATAGGTGTCTTATTGAAGAATTGCCTACCAAAGATGACAATACCTAGATCTATCCTTACTTATATGCCTAGCTAAGGGCGTTAAATGATAGCGCTTGTTGGGAGGCAACCCAATTTTATTTTTATCCCTTGCTTTTTGCTCCTGTTTAGTAATAAATAATTTATCTAGCCTCTGTTTTGGTTGTGTTTTTTGTGTTTAATTAGTGTTTGTGCCAAGTAGAACCATTGGGAAGACTTGGGAAAAGTCTTTTTGATCTTGCTGTAAAAAACAGAAACTTTAGTGCTCATGAGAATTGCTGCCATTTTTTATTGGAGAGTGATATTTAGTTGATTCTTTTTGAAGATGATTAATAGATAAATTTCTCCCGTCCAGAAATTTCTTTTAGAATTTTTTGTGTTCCATAAGTATTCAAAACCTACGGATTACTACAGACTGTTCTGTTTTTGACAGATTCTGGTTTTCGTGTGTTGTTTGCTTATTTTGATGAATCTATGCCTAGTAATAGAGTTTATGAACCATAGAAAAGTTGGAATATAGTAGGTTTAACACCAATATAAATAAAGAATGATTTCATTACAGTACCTTGAAGTGGTGGTTTGTTTTCTTTTACTAAAGGAGCTCACGAAGATTTTCTGTTAAGTTTTGTGTTGTGAAGTTTTCAAGTTTTGGGTAAAAATTTGATGGATTATGGAACAAGGAGTGGCAAGAGCCTAATATTGGGGATGCCAAAGGCACCCCAAGGTAAAATCCAAGGACATCAAAAAGCCTAAGATTGGGGATGCCCCGGAAGGCATCCCCTCTTTCGTCTTTCTCTATCGGTAACTTTACTTGGAGCTATATTTTTATTCGCCACATGATGTGTTTTGGTTGGAGCGTCTTGTATGATTTGAGTCTTTGCTTTTTAGTTTACCACAATCATCCTTGCTGTACACACCTTTTGAGAGAGACACACATGAATTGGAATTATTAGAATACTCTATGTGCTTCACTTATATCTTTTGAGCTATATAGTTTTTGCTCTAGTACTTCACTTATATCTTTTAGAGCACGGTGGTGGTTTTATTTTATAAAAATAATTGATCTCTCATGATTCACTTATATCTTTTCCTACCAATCTATCCCCCTAGGAGCATGCACGTAGTACTTTGTTTCGGTAACTAATAGATTTTTGCAATAAGTATGTGAGTTCTTTATGACTAATGTTGAGTCCATGGATTATACGCACTCTAACCCTTCCATCATTTCTAGCCTCTTTGGTACCGTGCATTGCCATTTATCACCTTGAGAGTTGGTGCAAACTTCACCGGTGCATCCAAACCCCGTGATACGATATGCTCTATCACACATAAACCTCCTTATATCTTCCTCAAAACAGCCACCATATCTACCTATTATGGCATTTCCATAGCCATTCCGAGATATATTGCCATGCAACTTTCCACCGTTCCATTTATTATGACACGCATGATCATTGGCATATTGCCTTACATGATCATGTAGTTGACATCGTATTTGTGGCAAAGCCACCATTCATAATTCTTTCATACATGTCACTCATGAGTCATTGCACATCCCGGTACACCGCCGGAGGCATTCATATAGAGTCATATCTTGTTTTAGTATCAAGTTGTAATCATTGAGTTGTAAATAAATAGAAGTGTGATGATCATCAGTAATAGAGCATTGTCCCATAAAAGAAAAAAAGAAAGGCCAAACAAAAAAAGAAGGCCCAAAAAATAAAAATAAAATAAAAAAGGGGGCAATGCTACTATCCTTTTTCCACACTTGTGCTTCAAAGTAGCACCATGATCTTTATGATAGAGAGTCTGTTGTTTTGTCATTTTCATATACTAGTGGGAATTTTTCATTATAGAACTTGGCTTGTATATTCCAACAATGAGCCTCCTCAAGTGCCCTAGTTCTTCGTGAGCAAGCAAGTTGGATGCACACTCACTTAGTTTCTTTTGTTGAGCTTTCATACATTTATAGCTCTAGTGCATCCGTTGCATGGCAATCCCTACTCCTTTCATTGACATCAATTGATGCGCATCTCCCTAGCCCATTGATTAGCCACGTCAATGTGAGACTTTCTCCTGTTTTGTCTTCTCCACATAACCCCCTTCATTATATTCTGTTCCACCCATAGTGCTATATCCATGGCTCTCGCTCATGTATTGCATGAAAGTTGAAAAAAGTTTGAGATTACTAAAGTATGAAACAATTGCTTGGCTTATCATCGAGGTTGTGCATGATGAGAGCATTCTTGTGTGACGAAAATGGAGCATGACCAAACTATATGATTTTGTAGGGATGAACTTTCCTTGGACATGTTATTTTGAGAAGACATGATTGCTTAGTTAGTATGCTTGAAGTATTATTATTTTTCTGTCAATATTAAACTTTTATCTTGAATCTTTGGATCTGAACATTCATGCCACAATAAATAAAATTACATTGAGAAATATGTTAGGAAGCATTCCACATCAAAAATTCTATTTTTATCGTTTACCTACTCAAGGACGAGTAGGAATTAAGCTTGGGGATGCTTGATACATCTCCAACGTATCTATAATTTTTGATTGTTCCATGCTATTATATTATCTGTTTTGGATGATAACGGGCTTTATTTACACTTTTATATTATTTTTGGGCCTAACCTATTAACCGGAAGCCCAGCCCAAATTGTTGTTTTTTTGCCTATTTCAGTGTTTCGCAGAAAAGGAATATCAAACGGAGTCCAAACGGCATGAAACCTTCGGGGCGTGAATTTTGGAACAGACGTGATCCAGAGGACTTGGAGTGGACGTCAAGCAATCAACGAGGAGGCCACGAGGCAGGGGGCGTGCCTACCCCCCTAGGCGCGCCCTCCACCCTCGTGGGCCCCTCGTTGCTCCACCGACCTACTTCTTCCTCCTATATATATTCATATACCCCACAAACATCCAGGAGCACCACGAAACCCTATTTCCACTGCCGCAACCTTCTGTACCCAAGAGATCCCATCTTGGGACCTTTTCCGGAGCTCCGCCGGAGGGGGCATTGATCACAGAGGGCCTATACATCAACTCCATGGCCCTTCTGATGATGTGTGAGTAATTTACCTCAGACCTTCGGGTCCATAGCTAGTAGCTAGATGGCTTCTTCTCTCTCTTTGGATCTCAATACAAAGTTCTCCTCGATTCTCTTGGAGATCTATTCGATGTAATCTTCTTTTGCGGTGTGTTTGTCGAGATCCGATGAATTGTGGGTTTATGATCAAGTTTATCTATGAGCAATATTAGGATCTTCCCAGAATTCTTTTATGTATGATTGGTTTATCTTTGCAAGTCTCTTCGAATTATCAGTTTGGTTTGGTCTACTAGATTGATCTTTCTTGCAATGGGAGAAGTGCTTACCTTTGGGTTCAATCTTGCGGTGCTTGATCCCAGTGACAGAAAGGGAAACGACACGTATTGTATTGTTGCCATCGAGGATAAAAAGATGAGGTTTACATCATATTGCATGAGTTTATCCCTCTACATCATGTCATCTTGCTTAAGGCGTTACTCTGTTCTTATGAACTTAAGACTCTAGATGCATGCTGGATAGTGGTCGATGTGTGGAGTAATAGTAGTAGATGCAGGTAGGAGTCGGTCTACTTGTCACGGACGTGATGCCTATATACATGATCATACCTAGATATTCTCATAATTATTCGCTTTTCTATCAATTGCTCGGCAGTAATTTGTTCACCCACCGTAATACTTATGATGTCTTCAAAGAAGAAACCTATGGCCCCCGGGTCTATTTTCCATCATACAAGTTTCCAATCTATTTTATTTTGCAATCTTTACTTTCAATCTATATCATAAAAATGCCAAAAATACTTATCTTATTATTATCATCTCTATCAGATCTCACTTTTGCAAGTGGACGTGAAGGGATTGACAACCCCTTTATCGCGTTGGTTGCGAGGTTCTTATTTGTTTGTGTAGGTACGAGGTAACTCGCGCGTGGTCTCCTACTAGATTGATACCTTGGTTCTCAAAAACTGAGGAAAATACTTACGCTACTTTACTGCACCACCCTTTCCTCTTCAAGGGAAAACCAATGCAGTGCTCAAGAGGTAGCAAAAGTTCTCCTCGATTCTCTTGGAGATCTATTCGATGTAATTCTTTTTGCGTTGTTTTTGTCAAGATCCGATGAATTGTGGGTTTATGATCAAGATTATCTATGAACAATATTTGATTCTTCTCTGGATTATTTTATGCATGATTTAAATGTCTTAGCAAGTCTCTTCGAATTATCAGTTTGGTTTGGCCTACTAGATTGATCTTTTCTTGCAATGGGAGAAGTGCTTGGCTTTGGGTTCATCTTGCGGTGTCCTTTCCCAGTGACAGCAGGGGCAGCAAGGCGCGCATTGTATTGTTGCCATCGAGGATAAAAAGATGGGGTTATATCATATTGCTTGAGTTTATCCCTCTACATCATGTCATCTTGCCTAATGCGTTATTCTGTTCTTATGAACTTAATACTCTAGATGCATGCTGGATAGCGGTCGATGTGTGGAGTAATAGTAGTAGATGCAGAATCATGTCGGTCTACTTGTCATGGACGTGATGCCTATATACATGATCATGCCAAGATATTCTCATAACTATTCGCTTTTCTATCAATTGCTTGACAGTAATTTGTTCACCCACCGTCGGTTATGCTATCTTGAGAGAAGCCACTAGTGAAACCTATGGCCCCCGGGTCTATTCTCCATTATATTATTTTCCCGTCAACTAGCTATTTCTGTCGCCATTTATTTTGCAATCTTTACATTTCAATCTATACAACAAAATTACCAAAAATATTTATCTTATTATCTTATCAGATCTCACTTTTGAAGTGGCCGTGAAGGGATTGACAACCCCTTTATCGCGTTGGTTGCAAGGTTCTTGATTGTTTGTGCAGGTACGAGGGACTTGCGTGTAGTCTCCTACTGGATTGATACCTTGGTTCTAAAAAACTGAGGGAAATACTTACGCTACTTTGCTACATGACCCTTTCCTCTTCAAGGGAAAACCAACGCATGCTCAAGAGGTAGCAAGAAGGATTTCTGGCGCCGTTGCCGGGAAGATCTGCGCACAAGTCAAGACATACCAAGTACCCATCACAAACTCTTATCCCTCGCATTACATTGTTTGCCATTTGCCTCTCGTTTTCCTCTCCCCCACTTCACCCTAGCCTTTTTATTCGCCTCTTTTCCGTTCGCCCTTTTTCCACCTGTCTCTTTTCGCTTGCTTCTTATGCGTTCGTGTGTTAGATCGTTTGTTTCGTTCGTCATGGTTAGTACTTCTATCGTTGTTAGTACTCCCGATCATGAAGTTCTTAATTTTAAACAAAGGGGGGAGAAAATCTAAAAGTTGCTTGGCATAGAATTTGCAATGCTTAGAATAGATCTACTAAGAAGCAATCCACTTCCGTTCTTCTTCGCAATTTTTATGTAGGCATCACTCCTTAGAACAGATATATTCTTGATACCATTACCGGAGGGAATTTCTTGGGTAGCCATACTTTGATTCTTATAATGCTATGTTAGATTTGTTTGGCCCACCACCTCTTTTGGTTAATGGAACTATTTTAACTTTGGAACATGTCATGCAAAGGCTTGAAATTATCGAAAATAAAGTTCCCACTATAGATTGATTGAAAATTTTGATAAAAATGTCCACAACCAAATTACCCAATATGGATCTAAGGTAGGAATTGCTCTTAAAAAAATTAAAGAAAAGGGACCTATGGTTAACGAAAAGATAGATCAAGATTCCACTAGAATTCGATAAAATTGAGGATATTATTACAAACTTAGGGTCTGCCTTTTCTTCTGTGAAAAATACCCCAAATCATCTTACTACTAAGTTGCCAAGTTCATGTATGTGCCTAAAAATAAAGGTGAATCTTCTAGTAAGGAAAATGCGGATCTCAAATCAATAAGTGTTCACCCCAACTTTCTCGCTATCATTAAGGAACCTTTTGCTACAAATGAATTTCTTGATTTCTTGCCTAGGAGTTTGATCATTAATAAAAAGAAGGAAACTCCTAAGGGATATAAGTGTTCCATTGAAGAAATACCTACCAAAGATGACAATACCTAGGTCTATCCTTGTTTTTATGCCTAGCTAGGGGCGTTAAATGATAGCGCTTGTTGGGAGGCAACCAATTTTATTTTTGTTTCTTTCTTTTTGCTTCTGTTTAGTAATAAATAAATCATCTATCCTCTGTTATGATTGTGTTTTTTATGTTGTAATTAGTGTTTGTGCCAAGTAAAGCCTTTAGGATCTTCTTGGATGATTGTTGTTTGATCTTGCTGAAAAAACAGAAAGTTTGCGCTCACGAGAATAATTTTCATTTTTAACCAGAGAGCGATAAAATACTGATTCCAATTGCAGTAGATCAATATACAAATTATTGAGGTCTTACTGATTTTGTAGGATTTTAGGAATTGCAGAAGTATTCGAAACCTACAGATTACTACAGACTGTTCTGTTTTTGACAAATTCTGTTTTTCATGTGTTGTTTGCTTATTTTGAAGAATCTATGCCTAGTATCGGGGGGTATGAACCATAGAGAAGTTGGAATATAGTAGATTTAACACCAATATAAATAAATAATGAGTTCATTACAGTACCTTGAAGTGGTGGTTTTTTTTTCTTATACTAACGGAGCTCATGAGATTTTCTGTTGAGTTTTGTGTTGTGAAGTTTTCGAGTTTTTGGGTAAAGATTTGATTGATTTGGGGAATAAGGAGTTGAATCCTAAGCTTGGGGATGCCCATAGAACCCCAAGGTAAAATTCAAGGACAACCAAAAGCATAAGCTTGGGGATACCCCGGAAGGCAACCCCTCTTTCATCTTCGCCCATCGGTAACTTTACTTGAGGCTATATTTTTATTCACCACATGATATGTGTTTTGCTTGGAGCGTCTTGTATGATTTGAGTCTTTACCTTTTAGTTTACCACAATCATCCTTGCTGTACACACCTTTTAGAGAGACACACATGAATCGGAATTTATTAGAATACTCTATGTGCTTCACTTATATCTTTTGAGCTAGATAATTTTGCTCTAGTGCTTCACTTATATCTTTTTAAGAGCACGGTGGTGGTTTTATTTTATAGAAATTATTGATCTCTCATGCTTCACTTATATAATTTTGAGATTCTTTTAGAGCAGCATGGTAATTTTCTTTGGCTATAAAATTAGTCTTAATATAATAGGCATCCAATATGGGTATAATAAAAACTTTCATATATAGTGCATTGAATACTATGAGAAGTTTGATACTTGATGATTGTTTTGAGATATGAAGATGGTAATATTAGAGTCATGTTAGTTGAGTAGTTGTGAATTTTAGAGATACTTGTGTTAAAGTTTGTGATACCCGTAGAATGCACGTATGGTGAACCGTTATGTGATGAAGTCGGAGCATGATTTATTTATTGACTGTCTTCCTTATGAGTGGCTGTCAGGGACGAGCGATGGTCTTTTCCTACCAATCTATCCCCCTAGGAGCATTCACATAGTACTTTGTTTTGGTTACTAATAGATTTTTGCAATAAGTATGTGAGTTCTTTATGACTAATGTTGAGTCCATGGATTATACGCACTCTCACCCTTCCACCATTGCTAGCCTCTCTAGTACCGCGCAACTTTCGCCGTTACCATAAACCCACCATATATCTTCCTCAAAATAGCCACCATACCTACCTATTATGGCATTTCCATAGCCATTCCAAGATATATTGCCATGCAACTTTCCACCATTCCGTTTATTATGACACGCTTCATCATTGTCATATTGCTTTGCATGATCATGTAGTTGACATCGTATTTGTGGCAAAGCCACCATTCATAATTCTTTCATACATGTCACTCTTGATTCATCGCATATCCCGGTACACCACCGGAGGCATTCGCATAGAGTCATATTTTTGTTCTACTATCGAGTTATAATTCTTGAGTTGTAAGTAAATAAAAGTGTGATGATCATCATTATTAGAGCATTGTCCCAGTGAGGAAAGGATGATGGAGACTATGATTCCCCCACAAGTCGGGATGAGACTCCAGACGAAAAATAAAAAAGGCCATAAAAAATAGAGGAGAAAAGTCCCAAACAAAAAAATTAAAAGAGAGAGAAAAATAGAGAAGGGGCAATGTTACTATCCTTTTACCACACTTGTGCTTCAAAGTAGCACCATGATCTTCATGATAGAGAGTCTCCTATGTTGTCACTTTCATATACTAGTGGGAATTTTTCATTATAGAACTTGGCTTGTATATTCCAATGATGGGCTTCCTCAAATGCCCTAGGTCTTCGTGAGCGAAGCAAGTTGGATGCACACCCACTTAGTTCTTATTTTTGAGCTTTCATACACTTATAGCTCTAGTGCATCCATTGCATGGCAATCCCTACTCCTCATTGAATCTAATTGATGGGCATCTCCGTTGATACACCTAGTTGATGTGAGACTATCTTCTCCTTTTTTTGTCTTCTCCACAACCACCATTCTATTTCACCTATAGTGCTATATCCATGGATCACGCAAATATATTGCTTGAAGATTGAAAAAGTTTGAGAACGTCAAAAGTATGAAACAATTGCTTGGCTTGTCATCGGGTTTGTGCATGATTTAAATATTTTATGTGGTGAAGATAGAGCATAGCCAGACTATGTGATTTTTTAGGGATAACTTTCTTTGGCCATGTTATTTTGAGAAGACATAATTGCTTAGTTAGTATGCTTGAAGTATTATTATTTTTATGTCAATATTAAACTTTTATCTTGAATCTTTCGGATCTGAACATTCATGCCACAATAAAGAATTACTTTGAAAATTGTTAGGAAGCATTCCACATCAAAAATTCTGTTTTTATCATTTACCTACTCGAGGACGAGCAGGAATTAAGCTTGGGGATACTTGATACGTCTCCAACATATCTATAATTTTTTATTGTTCCATGCTATTATATTATCTCTTTTGGATGTTTAATGGGCTTTATTATGCACTTTTATATTATTTTTGAGACTAACCTATTAACCGAAGGCCTAGTGCAAAATTGGTGTTTTTTGCCTATTTCAGTGTTTCGCAGAAAAGGAATATCAAACGGAATCCAAACGGAATGAAACCTTCGCGAGGATAGTTTTTGGAACAAACAATATCCAGGAGACTTTGAGTGGACGTCAAGGAAGAAACGAAGCGGCCACGAGGTAGGAGGGCGCGCCCAGGGGGTAGGCGCGCCCCCCACCCTTGTGGGCCCCTCGTGGCTTCGCCGACCTACTTCTTTCGCCTATATATACTCATAGACACCGAAAACATCTGAGAGCACCACGAAACCCTATTTCCACTGCCGCAACCTTCTGTACCCATGAGATCCCATCTTGGGGCCTTTTTCGGCGCTCCGCTGGAGGGGAAATCGACCACAGAGGGCTTCTACATCAACACCATAGCCTCTTCGATGATGTGTGAGTAGTTTACCACAGACCTTTGGGTCCATCGTTATTAGCTAGATGGCTTCTTCTCTCTATTTGGATCTCAATACAAAGTTCTCCTCGATTCTCTTGGAGATCTATTCGATGTAATTCTTTTTGCGGTGTGTTTGTCGAGATCCGATGAATTGTGGGTTTATGATCAAGATTATCTATGAACAATATTTGATTCTTCTCTAAATTCTTTTATGCATGATTTAAATATCTTTGCAAGTATCTTCGAATTATCAATTTGGTTTGGCCTACTAGATTGATCTTTCTTGCAATGGGAGAAGTGCTTGGCTTTGGGTTCAATCTTGCGGTGTCCTTTCCAAGTGACAACAGGGGCAGCAAGGCACGTATTGTGTTGTTGCCATCGAGGATAAAAAGATCAGGTTTATATCATATTGCTTGAGTTTATCCCTCTACATCATGTCATCTTGCCTAATGTGTTACTCTGTTCTTATGAACTTAATACTCTAGATGCATGCTGGATAGCAGTCGATGTGTGGAGTAATAGTAGTAGATGCAGAATCGTTTCGGTCTACTTGTCACGAACGTGATGCCTATATACATGATCATGCCTAGATATTCTCATAACTATTCGCTTTTCTATCAATTGCTCGACAATAATTTGTTCACCCACCGTAGATTATGCTATCTTGAGAGAAGCCACTAGTGAAACCTAAGGCCCGGGGGTCTATTCTCCATTATATTATTTTCCCGTCAACTAGCTATTTCTGTCGCCGTTTATTTTGCAATCTTTACTTTTCAATATATACAACAAAATTACCAAAAATATTTATCTTATTATCTTTATCAGATCTCACTTTTGCAAGTGGCCGTGAAGGGATTGACAACCCCTTTATCGCGTTGGTTGCAAGGTTATTGATTGTTTGTGCAGGTACGAGGGACTTGTGTGTAGTATCCTACTGGATTGATACCTTGGTTCTCAAAAACTGAGGGAAATACTTATAGTACTTTGCTGCATCACCCTTTCCTCTTCAAGGAAAAACCAACGCATGCTCAAGAGGTAGCACAAGAGGTAGCAAGAAGGATTTCTGGCGCCGTTGCCGGGAAGATCTACGTACAAGTCAAGACATACCAAGTACCCATCACAAACTCTTATCCCTCGCATTACATTGTTTGCCATTTGCCTCTCGTTTTCCTCTCCCCCACTTCACCCTTGCCTTTTTATTTGCCTCTTTCCCGTTCGCCCTTTTTCCACCTGTCTCTTTTCGCTTGCTTCTTATGTGTTCGTGTGTTAGATCGTTTGTTTCATCGTCATGGCTAGTACTTCTATCGTTGTTAGTACTCCCGATCATGAAGTTCTTAATTTTAAACAAAGGAGGGAGAAAATCTAAAAGATGCTTGCCATAGAATTTGCAATGCTTAGAATAGATCTACTAAGAAGCAATCCACTTCCGTTCTTCTTCGCAATTTTTATGTAGGCATCACTCCTTAGAACAGATATATTCTTGATACCATTACCGGAGGGAATTTCTTGGGTAGCCATACTTTTGATTCTTATAATGCTATGTTAGATTTGTTTGGCCCACCACCTCTTTTGGTTAATGGAACTATTTTAACTTTGGAACATGTCACGCAAAGGCTTGAAATTATTGAAAATAAAGTTGCCACTGTAGAGTTGATTGAAAATTTTGATAAAAATGTCCACAACCAAATTACCCAATACGGATCTAAGGTAGGAGTTGCTATTAAAAAAATTAAAGAAAAGGAACCCATAGTTAACAAAAAGATAGATCAAGATTCCACAAGAATCGATAAACTTGAGGATATTATTACAAACTTAGGGTATGCCTTTTCTTCCATGAAAAATACCCCAAATCATCTTACTACTAAAGTTGCCAAGTTCATGTATGTGCCCAAAAATAAAGGTGAATCTTCTAGTAAGGAAAATGCGGATATCAAATCAATAAGTGTTCACCCCAACTTTCTCGCTATCATTAAGGAACCTTTTGCTACAAATGAATTTCTTGATTTCTTGCCTAGGAGTTTGATCATTAATAAAAATAAGGAAACTCCTAAGGGACATAAGTGTTCCATTGAAGAAATACCTACCAAATATGACAATACCTAGGTCTATCCTTGTTTTTATGCCTAGCTAGGGGCGTTAAACGATAGCGCTTGTTGGGAGGCAACCAATTTTATTTTTGTTTCTTTCTTTTTGCTTCTGTTTAGTAATAAATAAATCATATATCCTCTGTTATTATTGTGTTTTTTATGTTGTAATTAGTGTTTGTGCCAAGTAAATCCTTTAGGATCTTCTTGGATGATTGTTGTTTGATCTTGCTGAAAAAACAGAAAGTTTGCGCTCACGAGAATAATTTTCATTTTTAACCAGAGAGCGATAAAATACTGATTCCAATTGCAGTAGATAAATATACAAATTATTGAGGTCTTACTGGTTTTGTAGGATTTTAGGAGTTACAGAAGTATTCGAAACCTATAGATTACTACAGACTGTTCTGTTTTTGACAGATTCTGTTTTTCATGTGTTGTTTGCTTATTTTGAAGAATCTATGCCTAGTATCGGGGAGTATGAACCATAGAGAAGTTGGAATACAGTAGGTTTAACACAAATATAAATAAATAATGAGTTCATTACAGTACCTTGAAGTGGTGGTTTTTTTTCTTATACTAACGGAGCTCATGAGATTTTCTGTTGAGTTTTGTGTTGTGAAGTTTTCGAGTTTTTGGGTAAAGATTTGATTGATTTGGGGAATAAGGAGTTGAAGCCTAAGCTTGAGGATGCCCATAGCACCCCAAGGTAAAATTCAAGGACAACCAAAAGCATAAGCTTGGGGATACCCCGGAAAGCATCCCATCTTTCATCTTCGCCCATCGGTAACTTTACTTGAGGCTATATTTTTATTCACCACATGATATGTGTTTTGCTTGGAGCGTCTTGGATGATTTGAGTCTTTTCCTTTTAGTTTACCACAATCATCCTTGCTGTACACACCTTTTAGAGAGACACACATGAATCGGAATTTATTAGAATACTCTATGTGCTTCACTTATATCTTTTGAGCTAGATAATTTTGCTCTAGTGCTTCACTTATATCTTTTTAAGAGCACGGTGGTGGTTTTATTTTATAGAAATTATTGATCTCTCATGCTTCACTTATATAATTTTGAGAGTCTTTTAGAGCAGCATGGTAATTTTCTTTGGCTATAAAATTAGTCTTAATATAATAGGCATCCAATATGGGTATAATAAAAACTTTCATATATAGTGCATTGAATACTATGAGAAGTTTGATACTTGATGATTGTTTTGAGATATGAAGATGG